>NC_136906.1:62187712-62405915 GCF_949606895.1 Notothenia rossii | reverse complement strand
GGAGGGCCAACAGGTGACGAGGAGCTGGAGCAACCATGGCTGCTGGGGCCTGTACTGGAGCCCAAAGCATGGCTCCTGGGGCTCGGGTTGCTAGCCTGGATTTGCGACTCCTTCTCTTAGGAGCCTTTTGGAGGCTCCGCGGACTTCCAAAAGCCAGACGAGTACCCGAGAGCTTGGACAGGAGCAGGAAATGGAGAAGAAGCAGGGACTGACTCCAGACCAGGGGTGGGCAAACTTTTTGGCTCTGGGGTCACTATGAGTTTTCAAATTTGACAGACGGGCCGGGCTAGTAGCAGATCGGTGAAAAAATATTTAGCTGTCCACTCCTCATTATACACTCGGCACTCAATGTTGACTTTTCTTTTCTTTGGTCCACTCATTGTTACAGATGCAGGTTCAGAGGTGAATTATTGCGTCATTACGTCATTGTTTGCGTCATGACTTAACCGTTTACGTGCCTTCTTATGACCCACACAGCGTTTTACGTCGCTGATTTTCTCCGCAACACCGCTCACAACAACATCAATAGAGGACTGGTAGTCCTCTGGTAGTTTTTAATTATACGAAACCAGATTAAATTTAAGAACTACTTCTCCAACCTTATACCTTTCTCCAGAGTGCCGTGGTGCATTGTTTATGTGGTTCAGCTGCATTACAGCCCCCTGCAGTGCTGCTCGTCTACCGGAGTTTATTCTCCCGTTAACTCGCGGCAGCGGCCGCTGTAAAGTTTTCATTGTCTGACTGCCACAAGCAGCTGATAAATATCCCCCATCCCCATAAGTGAATGTGTTTTAGTCTGAAAGCTGTTTGGCATCACAACGCTGTTGAACGTTTCTCTGGCATTCTACAGGTGCTAATTGGACTATCTTGACTACTTGTTGCTATCATATTGTGGCATAAGCCGTTTTCTACATGCATATTTTACCGGCGTAGTTTTCGTTATGATTTTACTTGTGATGTCCACATGTAGCCCATGTATTGATTCCATACGATAGCTGCAATAATACAAAAGAACAGGAAAACGTCTGCCTCTTCACAATGGTCAATAACAGTGAACGGATGGTTATTCAAGTAAAGTCAAATAAACAGAATCACACTAAGCCTGGTTAGTGTTGCCTGACTTTATATAAGTGTTTTTTATAAGTGTGTGGTCGCATTCTAGTCACTTTGCTCAGCGCTACTGCTTGTTACAACTTGTATTCGCCGTACTCACCATGAACTGTTATTGCTCAGGTTAATCTCACCCCCTCCAATGTAAGCGTGAAATATTTTGTTCTTTGATCTTGCCGGGTTGCGGAGTTGGGCCAGAGAATAGGCCAGACTCCAGCAAAGGTCAATTGTGTCTAGAGTGCGCCATCTAGTAGGATCAACTGAAATGCCGGGTATTGCAGGAAAAAGGCTAAATGAATGTGGTCTTTACTATAATTTGGACAATTTTGTACCAATATTCGGCGGGCCGGATTCAAAAGCCCAACAGGCCGTATATGGCTTAGTTTGCCCATGCCTGCTCCAGACAGAACAAACCGAGACGTATGGTGTCAGGTAGGGAATTGGGAGGCAGGGGGCTAGCATGCCTGGGGCTAGCAGGCCGGGAATCACATGTCGAAAGGAAGTCCAAAATCCAGTCAGGTAAGAACTTCACTAAACATGGCTCCTCTGTTGCCACCTGGTGCGCCTCTGACAGAGCAGCCTCTTTCTGCTGAACCCTGGACACTCCCCTCCACCTACCATAACAGCAAGCCAATGAAAAGGTCAAATTAAGTAAATCCACCTCAAATGGATCGTCTGGGCCCATCTTTGGTTAGTTCCTTATGTCAGGGTTGAGTGAAGCAGGCAGGACCAAAATACAGATTTCACAGAAAAAAACCTTTATTCCAAGGTTAAATTGACAAAAAAGGACACTACCCCGTGAACACAGTCATAGACAAACAAGGATCTAGCAATGACAGACAGAAAAACCAGAACTTAAATACACACAAGGCTAATCAAAGAAACAAGAGACAGGTGAGGAGGGAGGAGAAAACACAGGGGCACAAGGTGAACACAATCGGGTAATCAGACAGGAGGGAACACAGACAGAAAGCAACAGGCAAGACAGGGGGTGAACACTTTTCAAAAATAAAACCAAAGACAGAAAAAGACAAGACAAAACAAAACACAGACAGATCGTGACAGTTATTCCACTTCCATAGTTAACCTGTTACGGCCTGTCATGGCTCAGCTTATCACCCGCCACATATATTTGAGAAGCCAAACCCCAAAAAATGATATACTAAATAATTGTATTTGTAAAACATTGAAAGAAAACATAAAGAACTAAATCAAACTAGCCTAGAGGAATGGCAAAAAATAACCAAACAATTAGGAAGCCTTCGGACCAGAGCCCCCCGGAAACTTAAGAGAAACAGTGCATAAACTAAACTAAGAAAGCAAGCCGTGAAAACTGAACTGCCAAATCCTCCGTCCTTAAAAAGACAACAAAAAATAATGGATGGGTTAAAATGATGAGTGAACTCATACAATGAAGTCTAGAGCACAGAGCTTCAACATGGACCCTCCAGCTGAGGGTAATATCTACACGAACACCAAAACACCAGGACACTGCAGCAAAACAAGAAAGAGACAGATACCTCCCTTCTCCTCCAGCCTTCCTTATGTACAGGCAATCATGTCAGATCAGGATCACCTGAGGGAAGGGCCGAGCGCAGACCACCACAGATCAGGAGCCCCTGTGTAAAAGGAGCAAAGGGGTGAGAACTGAGAGAACACAAGGGGTGGTGAAGGTATAACATAACCTAAAACAATTACAAGTTATTCTGTTACTTAGAACTGAGATGTTTGTGAAGAATGGCGTTTATTTGGCTTTATGTAGGTACACATGTTGCTTGACATAATCATTCGTATTAATCGATATATGGCGATATTTTTCAACAGTAGACTTGATAGCATTACTTCAGTACTTTCTGTCGGCTGTTGATTACGTATGCATTTATTCTGTATATTTGTTATTTTCCACTAAGGACTCCACCCCCTCATTAGTTTGAACACTTACTGTAGTGCTTTCCGGGAAATAAACAGAGTCCCTGGGAGGCTGAGGTCGGGCCTGGGTACAATGGTCTGACGCGCTATCATAAAATGAATTGCTGAGTTAAAAAATGCAGTAAAAAATGTGTAATTTAATGAAAAATTACATGATCGACTAAAGTACAACGTAAACAGCAAAATCATATTAATATTCAAAGCAATCGTAAAGTTTGCAAAAAAGTACAGCGACCCTCTCTCACCCTCTCTTCCACACAGACAGACACACACACACACACACACACACACACACACACACACACACACACACACACACACACACACACCTCATCCAGGTGAAGAGGTGATTATAATTCCTATGAGTGCAGCCCATATCCATGTGACCCATACACACCAACTCATTGCGATCCCACAGTAATATATTATAATACAAACCATTACCCATACAAAATAAATATAAACTAGTACAAACCTAAATTGTAATAAAACTAAATCTATCACTTTGTAAGTTTAAGGGCTTCTACACTTACAAAGCACAAGTTATTTTTCAATTCTACCAATTCAACACCCCCCAATCAGACCGCTGACCTGACACATGTTAGAAATACTCCCAAGCCCTTTTAGTGTGTACTGTCTACGAAATGACATGAAAAGATTGTAATGCTGTTTGAGAAAAGGTACATCTCGACAGGACATGAAATGCCTTCTAGAAATTATATCTCTTCATCTAACCCCGTGACTCTCCATTCCATTCCACTGCGAGCCCTTGAAGTCATATGATGGAGAAAACAAGGTTTGTGACCATGGGACAGTGTTTCTGTGCGGAGAGACACGTCTAACACACTTTACAATTTAAGATACTCAATGACCCTCAGGGAAACCTTCTAGCTTTATCACAGCAGATTTGGTGAAAGACTGGCAGCAGGAATGTGTGTGTTAATGCAAACAGTGAGCCTCCCAGCTGCACTGAACTCCATGGCCTTTTAATATAATCAAGTCTGAGCCGTGTGGATATTAATTCCTAAGGGAAGTCCATATAGCAATAAACGGACAATGCCTGTTCTAATAATAAATAGAATGGACTACACGATCATACTTTCTCAAACTGTGCACACAGCATAAGCAATAATAATATGGAAAGAATCCTAGGAGTCATTTCCAGTGGGGGTTTGACTGGTATTTGAGTTTGATATGAGTTCATATACGTTTAAACTAATGTTTGAAAAGCACATGGGCAATGTTCAGTTCTGGACTCATTTCACATTCATGCATTTGTAAGACAGGTTCATATTTACATCTGTCTTAAGTCAATACTCATATGTATAATATAAAGAGTTCCTGGATGTTAGTATTCCATACTTTCCATAGTGACTCTCCAATGTATTTATTTTTAATCTGGGAAACCATAATGGAATAATTCATAAAGAAATCAAGTGACAATATGTATTTTTACTGAATTACTGTTTGAACATATAAGTAATAAATTGCAATTCATCTCTTTTAGAACTTTTACAAACCTCACGGATCTTTACTTAAGAGCAGCATCCATCAAGGTGAGAGGAGGCTGCTTTCGGAACACTTTAAGTAATTAGCTTGAGAGGAAAAGGCCGGAAATGGTGGGAGGTACATAGACAATAATTTAGGGATGGAAACTAGATGAATCATTCTTTTTTTTTTCTTTTGGAAAAAGTGTCAGTCTGGCAGCCAGTCACTCTGCATATCACCTCAGCATGGCATCTGTATCCAGGTTGCCATGGCAATTTGGTTGCTATGAGATCATTTTATCAGAAGATCTGGCTGTTGCAGATGTCACTTGGTGCTGCTCTCCAAAACGAAGCATCGATCAAATTAAAGAAAGGCTCACACTCGCTCCTTATTCTGACCCTGACTGATAGACTACACCTTCAGTATTCTATCTTTGAGAATCATAGAGTGTGTTTGAAAACTGAACCAATTTCACACTGGGAAGTATCTACTATATCAGATAAATACCATAAGATGCCAGTCAAGATCATAGTAGAGCTAAACGTACAGTAACCCCCACGCTCCAAACTCACTCTTTTCCATATCCGCCACCAAGAGGAAGAAATACATGAGACATTATCAGAACTTAATATCTCATTATTATCAGTGCGTTGAAGGCCTACATTTTTAGCAAAGCCTAGGGTTAGAGCTGTAGCTATTTTATTTTTATGGTAATTAATTTGAATGTTTTATGTATTTGTATTGTCTTTTGTTGTCTCTTATTTTATTTTATTTTTATTTCTATTTGTATTCCACACACTATCTTTCTTTCTCATTTTGCTGTAACTCCATCATATACAATGTTATTGTTTGTTTTTAATCTGTGAAGCCCACTTAGACAAACGTGTTTTTTAATATAGGAATATACAAATAAAGTTTGATTTGATTTGATTATCAAAACGAGTTATGTCATCATTTTGACTTGGTCTGAAATATCTCATAATATGACTAACTTTGTATTATCGGGCTTACATTGTCATTATTTTGGCTTCTTAAAACTAGATTCACAATGAAGATTAAAACGAGAACTGACTGAGAGGACCACACCAGACAGGAACCTGGTTAAAGAGTCATTCCTAACCAATGATGAAACAGGTCCAGACTCTGCTGAAACTGAAGTCAGTTTTGATGATGGGCAAAAGCCTTTGCAGGGAATTCTGAAAAGGCACACGAGAGTCAACACAAGAGAGAAACCATTTGGTTATAACAATAATATAGTGAATTATTCAAATAAGATAGTAAGTCATAATAACGACTGGCCCAGTGTCTTAAATGTGCCTCTCTCTCTCCCATCCTCCTCCACTCAGAGCCTCAGTGCTGGTACATGCGGCCCCTGCATGACGCATGTCTCCACACCTCTGACGTGGAGATCAGCACAGGAGCGGAATACCACCTACTTTATTTCCAGTGGTTAAAACCCCCCGAGCAGCCAATTAAAATCTGTATATTGCTCTCCTGTACTCATCTCAGAGGGGGCTAAAATGAATCATCACATGACAGAACATTTTTAGCAACTCTTCAGCAATATGTCATGTGTGCGGGAGGAAGAAGAGAGCATACAAGTGTAAAAATAAGACTTTACTTACACTACAGAAGTTGTTTGAGAAGTGGCATATATTTTTGTCAATACATTAAGAGTTGATCAAGAATTTAAGGTCACACAGAGTAATTGATGTGTACAATGGTGAAATACTCCTGTAAGTACATAGTACGGGTTGAAGAACTAAGACAAGGGGAAGGTAAGCTGAAGTTATGAAGGTTATTTATACAATGTCCTCACAAATATAGTACAACTGCATGCATCCTGTCAGTGTTAATGACCCTCTTAACGTGGCCCACCTGTCTCCTGTGAGGAGAAGCTGAGCTCCACTTAGCCATGCTAGGTGCAGAGCTCGGGAAACACGATGTATGGAGTGCAGGCTGTAGGTGTAATGAGGGACAGGTGGAGTGGCTGAAGCTGTGAGAGCCCTGCTTGTTGAGGAAAGCTCGTACCAACAGGTCAGAAACAAGTACATTGCAGGTACGTAAACATGTTGCATGTTTGAGTTGGAAAGGGGGCGTATTTCAGCCCAAATGATACATTTTCTCTGTCATAAAGTTGTCCTCACAGTTTAAAAAAACCACAATTTTGTTGTTACCGGCACACATTTGATAGCTGGACTTATTTTGCCGCTTTTCACCGTTATATGGGGGAAAAAAACCTTTTCTGTCTAGTGTTCGATACCTTGAGATGGACACCAACTCCTTTTCTTTCCGTCGTTTTCTTTCCATTTCTTTAGTCTCTGTAAATTTATGAACTGGAGTCATAAACTCTCAGCATAGGGGTGACTTATTGGCCAAGTACAGAGTTGAGCTGTTACATATTTACTCATTCAGGGCACATTTTTGTCTACTTTTTGATTGAACTTCTTTACAATAGTCCACCTTGGTTGTCGAATCCATACCAATTGTCCATCATATCTTATGTTAAGTGGACATACTTTAAAGCCATCACCTTCAAAAAATAAAATGCCAATAAGTGAACAATGCCCCCTTGTATCACAGCTTGTTTCTCATACATGAACAGCAGAGTATTATGAGTCCTGCAACTTGGATGCTGAGTTGATTTTCTAGCATGAAATTTAACCTTGTGATCTAATTCTGACATTTTGAAACATACACATTCAATAAAAAAATGATTGAATCATCCCAAGATTAAACTCACAAACAAACCCATGTGTCAGTTGAACGCACGCTTTGAGTGTCCTCAGCTCAGCTCTCACTCCTGAGTGTGCAATGCCTCATGCAGCTCCTTTCACAAGAATCCAAAGGTGACATGATGCAACATGCTCTCGTGTTTTTCCTACAACGCACACAGGGTTAGCAAACAGCCGTGACCTATGCATTATCTTGAGAGGGTTTAAAGTTAGCAGCAACACAATCCATATCCTGTCTCCTGACACTGGACATCCAGCTGAGTATCCTTCCTTCACCACCAACCGTAAAATCAATCAAGTGTTTGTTTTTTCTGTTTTTGTATGAGCCTTAACAACACTTAATCAGCTTTATCCTAATCTGCTAATACAGATCAGGCTCACATCTCAATTAGATCTACCGCAAGAGGCTCCTATTTGCATTATTTTAATGGAGTGTTAAAGATCTCGTGTGACAGCCTGATTTCCACTGACAGAATAATTTCTAAAGTGCAGAACGACTCCATATAATCATGTTTGTCTTTTTCGTCTACAGTTCCTTTGCTTGTTCCAATCATAACGCGTTTATATACGCATTCTTCTGTAAAAATAAAAACACATCAAGCAGTATTGTATGGGAGCTCATGCTGGGAACAGGCCGTATAAAGAAGCTTGACTTTGATGTATTTGCAGAGCAGCTTGTCTAAGTGGAACTTGAATGGGGTTAAATTAGGTTTGCACAAATAATTGTAGAATATTAAATAGTTTCAGAAAAAAGTACCCAGAAACAAATGACCTGCTAAGCACACCCCTTGCTGTGCAAAACCCAATAAATAATTCACATAAATGCATTGCCATGAGAAAAACTGTTGACCCGTGACGCTCAGATGAAGCCTCTAATCTGAACATCCTCTTGTGCACATTTATCTATCACTCAGCCAGGTGGAAAAGAGCAAAAGAGTGTGAAAGACCTCTGTGTGTCTGTGTGTGTGTGTGTGTGTGTGTGTGTGTGTGTGTGTGTGTGTGTGTCTCTTTCTCTGTCCAGTTCTCTCTATTTTCCTGGATAATTATTTACAAACACAAGTCAGTGTTTTCTGTTCTGAGAGCAGCGAGGCTCCAGACGGTCAGGTGAGGCTGTTCTCTTCCTCTGCCCTACATATAATCAGACAGCTACCTGTGGCCCTTGTACAGACGAAGGCTTATGTGTCTGCGTGGCTTCAGACAATGGGGACGTCCCCAGGTGCCCAAGATACTGGAAGATAATAAATGTTGTGTGTATGTTCCAGACAGTCACAAAGGAAGAGCGGCTCTGCTGTGCCCACAATGACAGGCAGCAGGATTACAGCTGGAGAGGTGACCACAGTTGTGGTCGCGACACAGAGGGACTCATCATATAACTTTGCATGGGGCAACAAGTTGGCCAGGGGCGGCCCTGCAGTAGACTCACAAAGTGTCAGAAAATACAACCCTCTCTTTTCCCCCGTACCCACATCTCTAAACATGGGGGTACAACGGAGCTGATCCAGATTTGCGTCCGATATAACTTAATATCGGAAATGTGGGCTGGCTTTACACCCACGGCCCTATCAGAAATGTTGCTATCAGAAACAATGTGCGACGTGTTTTGGACGTAATATGGTCTTTTTACATGAGCAAGCATCGCTAACACTCAGAGCTAACGCTGTACTGGAGAGAGTAGGCTATGTGTAAAAAATCAGGATATAAAAAGGTACTCGCCTTGTAACCCGCCAGAGAAAAAACATTTGAGTTCCATAATATTTCGGAAATAATCCTTGATGTGGTTTGGAACATGATATGGCGTTTAATCACTGCAGCGTTTAGCTAAGTATTTTGGTAGAATTCTCCTGCATGAGCTATTTATTTTAGAGCTATATACGGACCCAGAACCAGCACTTCTCTAATAGGGCTGAAATAGAGGGGGTATGAGACATGGCTAGAATGGGTGATCTGTTTGGTATTTTGAGCAAAACACATCATAGATATGGAATATATGATGAGAACAAGTGTGAAATGTACAAATATTCATCCTAAATTGAGTCTTAAAGACCAGCAGTCACAAAACCAGAGGCCTCGGCCATCGGCTGCTGACTCTTTAAGCTTTTCCTCCAAGGTGCACCTCATCATGCAGAGCTGAGGGACACACAACAGCTTATACTTTGAATTATGCCTTTTGCAGTCTTTGTCTGAAATATGTTTCCCAGGCTTTGCAATTGAGATGAAACAAAATGTCCTAAAGTGTAATAATCGCACATTGTCTTGTCATCGCATGTAAGGAAGTTAGCCTTGTGAAAGCCGGATGAAGAAGACGGATCTCTCGTCTCTACTCTTGTTTGTAAGGCAGGATGCAGGGCCCGATCCCATTTCCTCCACTTTGATGCCAAGGACTTTGAAGACCGGGTGTGGAGCATCAAAGAAATGGGGGACCGGGATGAACCCCAACTCTCCATCCTCAAGGGGGGGAGAGCGGTTAAAGTGCGTGGGGTGACTGTTCA
Source organism: Notothenia rossii (assembly GCF_949606895.1). Lineage (NCBI taxonomy): Eukaryota > Metazoa > Chordata > Actinopteri > Perciformes > Nototheniidae > Notothenia > Notothenia rossii. The sequence goes on along the minus strand of NC_136906.1, from coordinate 62,396,164 downwards.
CTGTGATCAAGAGGATTCAGGTAATACAGAGCTACAGTGCTATGGAAGTCTAGACCACGTAGCTCAGTCAGATTTCAGACCCCCTGGGTGGTGTGATGAGTCACTCTTCGGCTCACACACACACACACACACGAGTAAAGTAACGCAACGCTGAAAGCTTTTCCTAAATCCTGATTGGATGCGGGCACAATGGGGGTTGATGCTCCAAACTTTTGAATTCTGTTTCCATGGCGATAGGTTCTGACATGTACTGTCGTGACAAGATGTTTTTTGGTTTGCAAGGACCAGAGGGGGATCAGAACAATGACAGTGAACGAAGGGGCTGTCAGAACATCCTCATGACCAAAAAATAGGAAAGAAAAAACAACTTATTTGAAATCAAAAGAGCTGCACTTCGACTGCAGGCAAAACAACAAACCCAATGACCTCATCCGAGAGCCGAGAGGTAGTCTTTTAACAGCACACAAAAAACACTGACGTATTTTGTGACGTACCCAGTAGAAAGGAATATTCCCTCTTAGATAATTGGGGTACAATTAGTTGATAATGAGGCGAAGAGGGTCTTTTTTTGTGGCAGACAATTTGCATCCTCGTTAGGGCGGTAATTAGAGACACAGGCTATTATGCTTCACACGTTTCCAGTGCTAGATGAATCCATCTTTGGCCATGAAAATAGGATCAGTGTAATCCCTCTGATAATAAAGTTCAAAGCAGAAATGTACACAACGGTTGCACTGTCTTATCCACTGTGTCATCATCACCGTCACAGCAGCAGCCGGATGTTTGTTTGTTGGTGTTTGAGGGGCGAGATATGTCTGTTTGTTTTCTGAATCCCTGCAAGGTTCATCTGGGTTCAGCTCGGATCCCTGCAGGGGTGCTAGACACAAAGGGGGGGGGGGGGGGGGCAAACCTCACTGCTGTCTTCAAATGAAAAGAGGAACTGAGACAAAACAAAGCAGAGTGCATCGTTGAAAGGCTGATAGCCTAGCAACATCTCCCAAAGAAAAACAAGCAGTGTCCTTCAAAGTATGACTGCTTATGAGTTAAACCTGTTTATTCAGTAACGCATGAATTAAATGTGTCCTAGTTCAGTGCTGCAGCATGATAAAATAACCGATTTCAAACCAGAGAAGTCACATGACATCACACCGTGTTTAACAAGAGAAATTGAAACCATGCTGAGTCTTTAAATAGTTATTAGGGACAAGAGAGTAGTGACTGGATCACATGTTTGTTAGCAGCGTGTTGCCGAACACAAAAGACTACATTTAAATATAATTATTTTAGCTTTAATGAAGAAGATATCAAGGGTGAGGCATTGATTTTTTTCTTGCTTCAGTCAGATATTTGTCTGAACGACAAAGTAAACTCTGAACCCTTCGTTTAAATGCTCCAATTGTGAGGTTAAACCATAGGGTTAAACTGTACAGAGATGTATAAACACTTGATTGAAAGCTCTTGGTTTATACAATCAAAGTAAAAATGGGACTCAACACGGCAGCAATCAGAAATGTGTATGATTTTGAAGAGCTTGATATGAATCATCAGGCTCTGAGGTGTTGAATGTTACCTTCTGTTTTCCAGCAGGGGGCAGCCAAGGACTACATTTCCTTTTAAACAGGGATTACAAAAAAAACTTATATAATTTAGAGATTTTGTTTCCTTGCAGTTTGGTTTGAGGTTTAAGAAAAGTTCAACTAACGTGACATTTGAAAACAGTAAAATGTATCCTATTCATATAATCTATATACATGCTATACCAGAATTCAAAAGAAACAAAGGTGAATGCATTACCTGAATGTCTGCATACTCATTCTGCAATAATGCGTGGTGACAGATACATTTTACATATTCAAATTGAGAGTTTGAGTTGCTTATTCAATGTAAAACATTGTACATTTCTACAAGTTGCAATCTTGTATAGTTCACAACAGAGGGAGACTCACATGATAGCTTGAATGCGATCAATAACGACTCAGAAAATGTTTTTTTAGGATGAAAATATAAAACTCACATGTTCTCTTTATTTGCTGTATATAGATAGATGAACACCACTGGAGATTTGGATAAAAGCACACACACAAAAAGCTCATTTATGTAGAATATCAACACGTGTGAAGATGAAAAACAAAAACGGAAAAGATGTCAGATTACAAATAGATACAAAACTATCCAAATTCTATAAGGTTCTCTAAATGTAAATAGTCACGTGTGTTGAAGTCTGTGCCACATACCAACTGTCTGCAGTTGCTAATAATAACCTCTGTATTCTGTACACAAGGTTTTGTACAAAATATGAAATCTACCATTTAATAGTTATAACATAAAATAAAAGTACATTATATGTACAATATTAGAAGCCATTTAGTATGAGACCTATACTAAAGGACACTTCATTCTTTTGAAAGAAGACAAAGCTTATGTGACATGGAGAGCTCCAAAGAAGCCAATATTAAAGCCATTTTGAGAAGAACAACAGTCACCAGTGAGCGTAACCCAGACAACCAACAATCAGAGGACGTAGATCACCAAAGGGATGGATTCACTTTCATTACAATCCACTGTGGGGCAGAGGGGGTGAGGTAAGAAGCCTTTGGTGAATGTTTTTCTTCCAGACAAACAGAGAAAAAACGAAAAAACGTGACTGCAGTATTATTTACAATTTGCACATTCAGTTGAAACACTGACTGAGAGGTTATGCAGGCAAAGGAAGAAGAAAAAACACAACAAGGAGAACTTGCAAGCATCCAGAAGCAGATTCAACAGAATATCAAGCCTACCGGGTAGTAGGTTTCTACTGGAGAAAGGGGGGGGTTAGAGTCAGTGTGCAGGTCCGGGCAGACGGGGTCAAACAAATCAAAAGCGGAATGGGACAGAAAAGACTTCCTCTCCTGTGGAGGCGAGCTCTTATCCACCCCACCCAGGGGAGGCGACCCCTCACGCCACGACAGACACCATCACAGATTCTTTTCTAGTTTTTTTTTTTTCTATTTTCTTTCAAGTTTTATCAGGAAGTGCTTCATCGCTAGGTGGCTTGGGGGCGACCACTCTACTTCTGCTCTCTAGCTTTCAACTACAAAATCCACTTTGTAGCTTCAACAAGGCAGCAGCTGGAGGTGTGCCACGTACAGACTTGAAGGAAAACTTTTTTTGTTAATGATCTGGCATTTCTTTTTGTTCATGCTACTACTCGATTCTCGTTGGAACAAATATCCCCTTAGACTATAAAAGGCACTGTGAAAAGAAAGGCTCATGTTCAAAGCAAACACACCTCATCTCAAAGCAGTCTAATCTCTAACAAGTGTTTTATAAATAAAAGGGTCTTGCTTGAGAAGAGTAGAAAAAGCGATCACCACGGGCACAGTTTCTGCCCCTGTTGACTTCTCTCCCACACAGCAGCATTGTGTAAATCCAGAACAGCAACTACATCTCTCGGACCACTCTAAGCCCAACATGAATGACAGCGACTTGTACTGAATGCTAAATGGCCGTGTTGAACACACCCCTACCATGGCTGGATATGAGCGAGCAACCAAAAATAAATCCCACAATCCCCTCTCATGTAACCAGGCACAGGCTGGACCTGTCCCAAGAGCCAATCGAATAGATCCAAACACACAACAGCAGACTGTCTGACCATTGTTTGAGCCACACACTGCAAACCTGCGTCAACTTATTGCCTACACAATTAAAAAAGGATTGTTTACTTTTATGAGAAGTTGGCACCAGACTATGCTTTTATACAAGCACAAAGATCTGTTCGATTAAAAAACGAACTCTGTCAGGCCAGCACTGTGTCGTAATGCTTTTAATCAAGACACACACTGTACTAGTAGTCCTGTCCTGATTATCAGAACAATCAATTCATCTTCACAGCTGATAGAAAATAAAAATAACATAGCAGTTATACCGATAGGAAGTGTGTTTGACTCCGAGTAGAGCACCTAATATACTATGTGAAGGAGAAAATCAAATATAAACAGCCGTCTAGACTGTCTAGTTAAAATGAGAATAATAGCTTGTGTTAAATATATAGAAATGACTGATCTCATCCACCGCTGATTTCTGTTTTAAAAAACAAACAAGGCTCATGGTATTTGTACAAGCACCTGACATCTATAGAGAAGAGGCTAGAAGAGACGACGGCTCACGCACAGAACAGAACACCTGAGAGAGACGACCAGGAGGGGGCAGCGCGGGACCCCGAAAAACAAGGGAGAAGAGAAAGATAACACTACAGTATCTTGGGAGAAGTTCAGGGCCACGGAGCACTTTGTGGTCTTTTACAACAAAACGGCATCACAGATGTTTTTGCTGGACAAAAAGGGGAAGGGTGAGGGGGGGGGGGTCAGAGCATTGCATGTCCCAAAAAAGTCGAACAAGGTTAATTGGACGTGCCGCTTTAGACATTTTCTGCGTCAGGTGGAGCTGTTCAGTTCCTTGTTGGGCTGAGATTCCAGAGTTCGGACGTTGTGCTGGCCTCTGTGGGCCCCCTGCTGCTGCTGCTGCTGCTGCTGCTGGTTCATGGTGGATCCGGGGTGGTCTCTTAGTGGCCGTCGTGCGGCGTTATCATTTCATCGGCTCTCCGATGCATCTCCAAGGCCGTGACGGTGCAGATGTCCCTGGGGAGTTCGGATTTCCTCCTCATCAACGGGCGCTCTCTACGCTGATCTTTTTGGATCTGGACACACATGGAGACGGGGAGGGATGGTACGATTCAGCGTTAATACACACACTCCAACGTAAAAATTATGGCAATTCACTGTCTCTCAGGAGACAAAAGAAACTAAAAAGTCTGATATTAATGTCTGTGCTTTTCCTGTGCCCGAGTTCCATCAGGAAAAAAAAGTCCCTGCCTTCAAACTCTCAACAAGCACATAACAAAGAAAAGGCTTTCCATTCAGATTCAGTCTGATCTAAATTAACTATTTAACACTTAAATACACGCAGTTTGTTCCCCATGATACTTGGAAGTGCAACGCATAATCTAGTGATTAGGCATATGGATAATAGAGATGGTAGGCGTTAGATCTATGAATTTTAAATTTCAAAAGAAACCTCTTTGGTTAGGCCTTGGTAGGCCAGGCTCACTTTATGCTCTGTTTCCATTACAGTTTAGTAACAGGGGGTAGTAACTATAGTAACGCAGTGTAGGCGGGGCGATCGGCTGTTCGGCGGGCGGAACGACGCTGCGTAAAACTGCCGTGAAAATCAAATATAAACAGCCGTCTAGAAGGTCTAGTTAAAATGAGAATAATAGCTTGTGTTAAATATATAGAAATGACTGATCTCATCCACCGCTGATTTCTGTTTTAAAAACCAAACAAGGCTCATGGTATTTGTACAAGCACCTGACATCTATAGAGAAGAAGCTAGAAGAGACGACGGCTCACACACAGAACAGAACACCTGAGACAGACGACCAGGAGGGGGCAGCGCGGGACCCCGAAAAACAAGGGAGAAGAGAAAGATAACACTACAGTATCTTGGGAGAAGTTCAGGGCCACGGAGCACTTTGTGGTCTTTTACAACAAAATGGCAGGGGGGGGGGGGGGGGGGGGGGGGGTCAGAGCATTTCATGTTCCAAAAAAAATAAGTACCCGCTAGTCGGAACCACCCCTATGGAAAAGCAACAAAAAAACGTGCTACGTGCTGCAGTGGAAAAGCGCCATTAATGCACAGTTGGACACAGAATCTAGAAAATGATTTGTATATTATCCAAGTTGTGATAGTATATTAGGAAAAATAGCCTTGTAGGAAATCTAAATCAATATACAATCTGTAAAGGCCCTGACACACCAAACTGACACCAAAGAACACGTCCCGACGGAACACGACTGTTGTGTCGCCTCACGTCTCCTGCTTCTTGGCCAACAGTCGCACTGGAACACACCGCAAAGACTTTAGCCGACGGCCAAGTAGCACCTACGAACTGCGCATGCGTGAGTGGCAATAACTCTCCTTACCAGCAGGCGGCGGTAGTGTGTATTCGTCATTCAAAAGAGGCAACAACCGGAAGCCAGAGAAGAAGAACTGACTCCGTGATATAAACAAACAACAAATAGCGTGTGCGTTCCATTTTCACTCTCGTCCATCGAAAAGATGTCTCATGCGGTACTGGAGCTATCAGCCATTGGAGTGTTGCTTGCGGAAGACATTCTTCGTGCCTTCTTAAAGCGTTCGTTTACGTCCCTCACTTCCGTTTCGCTTTTCATGCACTGATTTGCTAGCTGAACAGCCAATCAGAGTGATTTATTTGGCCCGACTGCCCGACCCGACGCATGGCCGATTCAACATGTTGAATCGGCCATGCGTCGGCCATGAAAGGCCAAATAAGGCGTGTCGCGGCCGACGGTGCGGGACACACCAAATTGAGTTTGGGCGACAGGGCACGCTTCGTCGTCCGACTAACGAAAACGGCTAGGTGTGTCCGGGCCTTAAGACCAAAGAAGACAGTAATATTGACTGCTCCACTACACTACAGTCTATTCCGTACCTGTATTGCCTCCTGCTCTACTTTTTTCTTGAGCAGGTTGACATCGTCTAGCAGCGGCCCATCTGTCTCCATGTCCATCGGACCATCGCAGCCTATCGAGTCAACGTACGGCAAAAACTGTTAAGGGAGAGAAGCAGGAAAGGTGAAAAGGCATCTAGAAACACTTTGATAAATGTTCACTAACTTCGGAGAACTCCGTGACCTTCTCTCTTCCGTTTGTTTCTGACCATGCTGTTGCATGGTGCATACTAACACCTCATCAGTCAGAAAGATGTCTGCCGTATTGATTTATGAAAAGGTTAAAATGTTGCTGCTCACCTGTGGGTTTGACTTTGCAAGATTCTCAATCTTCAGCCACGCTTCGTCCCTCTCTTTCCATTTGGCTTTCTCTCTGTGACGAAACAAAAACAATCTTAGAATTCGACTGTTATTGGTATCAGCTCAGTTTCTGGTATCGTGACATACCAAGTGCCATTCTTTTCATATCAAATAAGGTTTGTGTGATGTTTTCTTTGACATGTAATGAGACCATAAGATGTGAAGTCTCCATTGGGACTTACTTGCTTTTCTCGGCCCTGAACTGTTGGGTGCAGTCATCAAACAGCTTCTGGTTCATTTCCATGAAGAGTTTAAGAGCATTGTAGATCAACCCGTGGATTGTCCTGCAAAGAGACAAAAAGTACAACAATTCGCTTGATTTAATTACTTTCCAATTGTTCAAAAACCAGCATCACGCCAAGACACAGACACAATGGAAAGCTTGAGTAGGGTCTCACTTGTTCCAGTGGGTCTTGGAGTTGCGGTAGAGCGAGGGGAACATGATAGGAAGGATCTTGGCAGCGTTGTCGCTGATCAGGCTCATGATGTACTCATTGTTCCAGTAGTACAGAGCTCGCTCTGCCACCTGAGAACAGAGGAGTTTAGATGAGTTACAAATGCGTATAACAGATCATCTAAAAGTGTGTACTGGGATGGATGGCTGTCGGACCTGGAAGTGTGGGCTGGACACACACTTGGCCAGCTGTCTGAAGAGCGGCTCCATGACTTTGACAAACTCCGACGGCTCGATGACGTCCAGGATCTCCTCCAACTCGTTCAGGAACATCACCTCTTTTGGACTGTGGGTCTTCGGCCAGTACTTCAACAACGCCATTACGGTCTGCGTGCAGCAACAAAAGATCATGGAAAAAGAAGAAGAAGAAGAAGAAGAAGAAGAAGAAGAAGAAGAAGAAGAAGAAGAATGAATGAATGGATGGATTGATGGATGGCAGATCTATCAAATTAATCATCTGTTGATGAAGTGACACTCAGGGAGTTTTATCCCACAGGCCATAAGACTGCTAAACGCCTGAGCTCTGTTAAGTGCCCCGATAAACATTCCTGTTGTAATCTTGCAATAAAATCATTTATATAAATAGTTATCACCGCAATAAACCCCATTTAAATGTTTGTATTTAATTTCATATTCTGTTCTTGTACATATCCCATATTCTATTGACTTGTATATAGACTTTTTGCACTACTTTTTATTTTATTATATATGTTGCATTGTTGGGAGGAGCTCAGGTCATTGCCATGTCTACACTGCAGCTTTGTGCATATGACAATAAAACCTTTGAATCTTGAAGTACTACAGGAGCTAGCATTGAACTGAATAATAGAGTCCTTTTTAAGATATAAAGCACAGACAGCTAGCTTGTCTTCACATCATTGTATTTTTTTCCAGGGTTGAGGATCTAATGAACTAAACTGAAAGTTTGTTTTCCTATCTCTCGTATTGAATTCACACAGGCTAAGCAAGAACTACATATTTTATGTCCAAAAACATTCAATTGCATTTCCTCTTCTCTTTAATAAGATTTAAAAAAGAATATCACATTGCAGCTAAGCTAATAAGGAAATATCCAAAGCTTTGATAAAGGAGTCATAGGGTTCACTCAGGCAATTTGATAATGAAATCTATAATATCATTGCCGTAACAACATTACTCAATCCCATCTTACCGGCTCCGTGAGGGTGCTATCCTTCTCTAAGAACTGTACAACACAGTAAGCCAGCTGAGGGAGGAAAACAACATGATTTCAGAAAACAGCACGATTGTGAATAGTGTTATTATAAAGTTATTTTTGTGGGAGAACACTATGTGGTTACCTGTGGGTGGTACACACTGAGAGACTTGACTTTGTGTAAAGGCAGCAGGACTTTCAGCAGGAATATCTTGTGCTCTTCTTTCAACGGTAATGCAAAGCCATTGATTATGCTGTGAATAGAAAAAGTGGTCATTGAAGATAATGAGACAAAGATGTACTAATACAAATGTGCCTTTTAAATGGATTTGACTAATGAAACCATTACTGAAAATGAACCAGTGAATGTGAAAGTGAGTGTGAAATGGTGAAAGAGTAATGGGTGCACCTCCAAATCATCTTACCTGCCTAATATCTCCAGTAATTCTGCTATTCCATTATGATGTTCAGTCTCATAAATGAACCTGGAAAAAAGCAACATGGTTATAAAATCAAGGCGGTGCATTTAGCTAAATTCACTCCATTCCACAAAACCACAGGTGTCACTAATGTGTACAGCGTCATGAGTCACTCACCTATAAAATATGTTATTAATGTGTTTCCTAATGTATGCTCGCAGGCCCAGGAACTTGCCATAGATGCGATGAAGAGTAGTCTTTAAAAAGTCTCTTTCCCTGGGGTCTTCACTGTCAAACAGGTCTAAGAGCTGTGGACAAAAAAACAAAGGCATACATTAGACCGAGCATCAAAAAAATAGAGCCCTTAAAGCCATGCGTACACACGTGTATCATCATGTGCTCACCTGCATTACAAACTTCTGGTCAATATACTTTTTGGCTATGTTTGGTTGAAAGTCAGGTGACTCTAAGAAGCGTAGGAAGAATTCATAAACAAGCTGTGGGAAGAAAAAACAAGGTTAACACATGAAAGTAACATACAGATTTATTCACAGCAGTTTACCGTGTGTGTGTGTGTGTGTGTGTGTGTGTGTGTGTGTGTGTAGGTGTGTGTGTACCTGTAGGTGTGGCCACGCAGCTTCTAGCGTGGGCTCGTCTTCTTCGGGGTCAAACTCGGCGCCCGTGGGGTTTGATGATGGCGGCAACGTCCTGAACATGTTCACAGCAAACTATGGAGAAAAACAGAGCAGCAGGTCAACTCTACAATCCTCCGAAAAAGTCACGTCGCTGAGTCAAGACGTTCATTATCAGGTTTCAACTTGCGATTCATATTCAAAAAATTAAATAGAATTACTGGACAACATGTAATGTCAACTACTCTGCTTCCTCTGGTATCCTGAAGCTGAGTAGGAAAAATGTATTTTAGCTTTAGCATGGTAAAATTGAATATATTTATTTAACAAATGAAAGCCCTATAGAGAACAACCAATTTATTCAGAGAGAAAAATAAATAGCTAACTACAATTATGTTCCATTGGATACTAGGCTAATTCAAGTCAATAATAAATAAAGTGAAGAAAATAAATGTCAATCTTGAGTCTCTGATAAAGAATACAACGATTATTTTTTGCTTATTATCATTGCTGATAGAGAGATGGTATCCAAGCTCTGAAGACCACATTATCTCTCCAACAGCAATGATAACAGAAAAGCACACTTGAAAGATATGTTTCTCTCACAATGTACACACCCTGTAAACATTAGCTCAGTTTGTCCTCCACTTAAACAACTGGCGACTTAACATTTGCTTTGAATACAAAACCGTCCAGCTGAAATAATAAAGCCGATGGTGGAGTTTCAGAAAGCCACTAGCGACAGTATTTGATAAGCAACCAATGTTATAAACAATCATTAACTCAACTAAACAAAACCACAATAGGACAACAAATACTCAAGGTTAAGGGAGTGGACAACTAAAACAAGCCTCTTTGCAGCCGCTTTCAAAGGATCCCAACTAAAGACTGGACATGCCGACTACGCTGCAGCTCACAGTGAATGTACTATTTATAATTCAAATAAACACAGTTTCCTTTTTACATGGCGCAATGGGAAACATGTTAACTGTCCACTAAAAATGTAACCATACAATTATTTACAGTACTCAACTTTTTGCCCAAAACAAGTAAATAGAAATACTGAAAAATCAAATACTCAATTATCATTAGCTTACTTTGAAACAAGGTGTTTTCTTTATGAAAAACAATGAATGACATGTGTATGGTTGAATAATCCCTCGTGTGTTTCTGGGATAGAGGCCAGTATCAAAAACACCATTCCCCAAACTGGGAAACATCTATGTCTTTTCTTTCTCACTTTCAAAACAGCTCACTCAGACAGTCCCTGAGAGACCAGACGATAAGAGGTCAAACACACTCGTTCGTCATCGTCGTGTTTATATTCTCAGCAGAAACCATTTATACTCCCCCCCCCCCCGGAGAATCGAACTAATGGAACAACCGCTGTTATGTCATCCAGAGGTCTGCCAAAATATTGTTCTAAAGCTTGAACACCAAAGCATCAAACATGGAGGAAATACTGTGTGCAGCCTTAACATGAGAACGTACCCTTTAGGTCTAAAAAAGGAGTTTGCCGGGTCAGTCTGCGCACTTTGATGATTAAAGCCTTCAGCGGTCTTCAAAGGGTCTTTAAGGGGGAAGGGGCAACGTACGGTCAGTAATAAGAGTTTGTTTTCATGCAGATGTGTTGCATTTTTGGATCAAATGAAGCCAAGGCGAGCAGGGTGGAGGGTAGATTTGCACCTTGATCATCTGCAGTTTATCATGTGGCATTGAGGCAGGGCTTTGATTACAAATCAAAGGCTTTTTCATTTGGCTTGGGAAAGCAAACCTGGCACCGAGCACACATCCGGGACACGACCTTTAGAGCAACACGTTTCTAATAAATATACAGTGTTACTCAATGACAGCCACACTGAATAAACAGGTTCCGACATGAGAAGATGGAGCTATAGACTATTTTAGGTTGACTTTCCTGGCCATCTTAACAAACATCATAAAGTGCCAACTTGAAGGAAACTAAATAAATAGGTCACCTTATGGCTAACTAATCATTTAAAGGATACAAGCTGGGTGTTATGGGTTCAATCTGAGATTAGGGATGCTCATGTGAGATTCCTATGCCTTTGAAAAAAATACATCTGCAACAAGAAAGTATTGCTGGCAGGGAAACGAAAACCGCAGTACATTCTCTTCCCATGGCGCAGAAGGAAGTGCACACAGAACACAAAGATTCTTAACAAACAGCAGATCCTTGTTCGGAGGTCAAAGCAGGAGCTACATTTAACCGAGTCACAAGGATCTTTACAGTCACATGCATTTAGTGATATACAGCCGAGCACCACAGACAATGGAAGACAGCCCCTCGTACATTAGTAAGACCGACATGTAAAGGCCATTCTGAAAGCCAAGCAACCCTCACACACTACACTAAAGCCTGACAGACAAAAGTAAGACATGATATGTTCAACTGACCTTAACAATGTGGGTGTTTTATATTAAATAGGCCTTTACTAGCTGCAGGAAGCTTTACTACATTTGTTTATTTTGTTTGTTTTTATTATGCCTCCTGCAGCACCTTGGGATTGCTGTGAGCAATGAAAGGTGCTTTATAAATCGAATTTATTATTATTATTATTATTATTATTATTATTAGGAAATAGAGAAAGCAAGTATGTGATTATGGCTGTCAATTTAACAAATTGAAATTGTAGGTGATGTGATTATACAAACTAATGAATAACAGGAACAAGATGAAGAAAGAGGGCAGCCGGTTTCTATAGAGTCATGCTCCTAAGCGATGCGTCAAGTATTCACAAATAAAGCTTTTTAAAAACAAACCGCTTCAGTCATTAAACTATTATATGTTGAGTCAAATATATCTTAATATAATAATCAACTGTTGTGCAAAGTCCTGATGTAAAAAAAAAACAAATGTATTTAAAAAAGCCTGCAATATTTCGTTTCGTTTAAAACGGTAGCAGTTTAAAATGGATTGTGACAACCACTTGCTAATCTGAAACCCACAAACCTGCGAACGTTGCTTACAAACAACTTCCATCCTGTATGAGAACAGAGGAGGCCATTGTAAAGGAAATGAAAATAGCACATTCTCTGTCAGGCATGCAACATAAACAACTGCTCCGTCTCATATACAGGAACCTTCAGTATGGAGCCGAGTAATGTACGGTCAAACTGAAATCAATCTGTAGTCTGTTTCAATACTGACCATGTGCACCACCTCTGGGTAGATGGGCTCTGTGATGACATTCCTGTTGTGGGTGATGTACTCCACCATCTCGCTTATGGCCGCCCGCTTCACCTCCTTCCATTTCAGGTCACTCAGTGGGTCTGAGATGAAGTCAAAGAGGACGCAGCACTGCCGCAACTTCTGGATGAACAGCTTCTCCTGCTCTGCAAGGGGAACATCTGCGAGACACAAGAGGAAGTCAACGGTCAGCCATGTGTGTGTGTGTGTGTGTGTGTGCGTGTGAGAGATTACAAATCAATTCAGACATTAACACTGTGTCTGGGAAATGTAGTCTCAACCCTATGATGGTGAGAGCTTCATCTTTTCATCAGCAGAATATAGAAGTAGCTCAAACGTTGCTGGAAGTTTAATATCTAGGAAACACATGTATAATGATGCAGCACCTGGTCTTTTATATAGAAAATGATCAATGTTACATATGTGGAGGTAATACTGGTGCAGGAATGAGTCATAAACATGGAAATGAGCTAGCATTTAAGTACTTCCCCGTCCCCAACGTCTAACGTTCATAATGTTTTTATGACTTTACGCCTGAAATGAGGTCTGTGGTTAATACAAGATCAAGAGATGTTCACGTTTTGTTATGTCATCACACCAAACACGAGTCTGCCTTCTGCTTAGCAGTGGTGACAGGACGTCTTGTGATATTATGAGTTTGCAGCATTACATTAGCTTTGTATCCCTGCTGATAGCATGTATGCTTGAAATAGGATAAAAGCGGTGTTAATATGTGGAGATTTTAAACAAAACGTCTAAATATCATGAACGTTTGTTTGACACAGAGCTTATTCTCTGCTATATTTCAAAATACAGTGGAAAGAAACCGCTTGCTAGTTTCCGGGTTGGTCTACATAAATAAGTCATCACTGCACCACTCATTGATAAAGATTGTTGCCATGGTAATGCCCAAAAATCCTTGTTTACATGTTGTTCTTCTCCCCCCCCCCATGCAGGGATCATTTGTACCATCGCTCCTGGAGTTAGTCAGGCTCATTACAGCTGTCATTTGATACTGTGGAGTTCATGTAGAGACATCATCGAAAGACTTCATAAATCAATAATTCAGCTCTTTAAAGACAGTGTCACTACGACATCAATGATGCAGCAGCTCCAGGATGATTGAGCCACGCCCATCTGTGTGTGATCATTAACCTGCCTTTTCAAAAATCATTACACGTTCCTCTGTAGCTACTGCACACTCAGTGGCAATGAGACAATCTCCATTCTGCATGCATTATCCTTGAGTAAATCATTACTAATCACAAGCCGTCCACAACATTCAATTAATATGCCATCAAACAAACATTATGATAAATAAGAGAATTATAACTACTTAATGTTGAAACCATGTTCAAATATATCAAGACTTCCAGAAACCCCAGCATTACGGTCGGGCTGTGCCAGAGGCTAGGAGCTGAATGCAAAAAGATGTATGCTCTGAATTTTGGAAACGTTACACGTCTGCTCCCAGAGGACCTAAAGGGCTTTCCCATCCTGTACAACAAGAATGTAAACGGATATATAACGAACAAAGACATGTAGTACTTTATTAAAAATAAACAAACATTACAACTGTTCTTATATTCGGTACAGTTCTGGATCAAGTGGTACTGATTTGCAATATTTTGGGAACTTCTTTCACTGATTTTTTTGTATGGTTTCTACTTATGCTTTGGATTTTTTATTTTATTGTGCATGCATCTTTATAATAATCTGTCCCTTTGGCTGTCATAATAAAAATGTCCCTGTGGACCAAATAAAGTATTTCTGAGAGATTCCGACAGTTTTACATAATCAGTCTTTGTAGTGCACTGAGAGGGTAGTTATCATGTTGTCACGATGAACATACTGCAATAGGACATGCCAATATTGCTGAGGTGTTAACTTTTATGCTATAAAATGGACAAAGTGTCAGGAGAGACAGTTTTCCCTTTAGCCTCAGTTGGTCAGAATCCCAAAGCTATAACAAGTACCTGAAAACAAGTGCAAGGATGCCATTGCTCATTTATTTGCGTTCAACGAGGGGATACAAAACAACATGTCTCCTTCTTTAACCCACCCATTGGGCTGAATGAGTTTTTGTCACAGCCTGTGATTTATGAGTGAGTCTCATCTCCCCATTAACATGTATGTGTACTGTAGGTAGCCATGGAGACCACAGACGGAGCTAGGACTTTGGACCGCGAGGTTACCGTTGCTAATCAAAGATGCAGGCTGCTGCTGTTACAAAGGAATCATATGCTGCTGATTTGTTGAGCCCATCAGCTGTGGCCATGAGACAATTCGGCCAAACTGACCTCGCAAAACATGGAGAACTGGAAGTAGAAGGGCAACGGATACAAATAAAAAGACTCCTGGATTAGAACAGACATTTAGAAAAAAGATTCCTGGTATAGGCTTCAGCCACACCTAACACAACTTCCTGATTTTAATTTTTTACGGCCTCAGTTTAAACTTCCTCTTATGCTTTTACTTTGCAATTGTCAACTATAGTGGTTATTTGCATAGAACCAGCTGTTCAAATGATTGGGGAATACATGTTTGCAGAACTCTATGCAGTAATAGTTTTAATTGGGTTTTTAAAAGCTGTTTAAATGAAGCTGAGTAGAGCCTGCAGAAGTGAAACACTCATATTCCATATCTTCTTAAAACAGATGTAGCTTGACGAATTAAGAAAAAAAAAATGCAAGTCACATTATGCTAATACTTAGCTAGTGTTAGCTCTCTTGCCGTTGCTTACAATGTGATAGTATCAAGGATCAGGGACTACACTGAAAAAGTAATAGCGCATCTGGGCTCATTATTAAACCCAAACTAAATCCTTAATTAAATCAAACAATCCCAACATCTAGCCTTTGTATGACAGATTAACATAATATGTAACTTTAACAAACATGAACCAACACAGATCAGATTGAGATGCCAGGAGTCAACATCAGATATGAATAACCACTGACAGGTTAAAGAACACATATTAAAGTTCAAGCCTATCAATAGTTGCAGCACTATAGGGGGAACCTTAGATTTCAGGTAATTTTGCTTTTCTAACTGTAAAACATAAGATGTCTTTGTCTTGCTGACATCTTTGTAATTAACATTGGGTATCCATTATGTTTATAAGGGACCAGCCGATACTGCTGCACTGCCACAAACATCGCAGTTGATACTGAATAAATACATGCATTTAATTACTTGCCACCGATTCAAGAAGATGATTCGAAGAGATTCAGTACTGCATTCGTGCATACTCCCACACAAGCGAGAACCTGACCCTGGGACTGACAGCACCAACAGGCGGACTTTCCCAGCGCCTCCACGCTTCTGAGTCACATCTGTATCTGACGCACAGCACCAAATGCAGCTACCTGTGTGCTACCTATACGTTTTTTAATTTACTGTGCATTTCTATGGATTTCTAGAACAGGCATTACAAAACAAGAAGTCTAGCTACCCGATTACAAAGCATTTCTGAGGCTATATTCGGACACAGTATAGATTAGTAACAGAGTGTGTAAGTAGCTTCGCAGTAACATCACACTTCATTCTCTCCATCTTGACTACTGGTCACAGACAGGATCTAATAGACAGCATCAAAGGTAAAAAAAAAATGTGCTTCACCCCTCAGCTTTAACTACCACATCCATGGAGAACTCTAATGGGGATCTGCTTTATCTTCCAGCGCTGTGTTTATGTAAGGCACAGCTGAGTATATTATTTTGTTATGTCTTTCTTTCCAACAAGCTGCAATTGTTAAGCAGCTGCCACTGAAAGAATAATATTGAAAAGTATAATTTTTGTTGAGAAACTTTGGCAACCACTTTCCCTTCCCGTCTTTAGCATAAACAAAAATGATTAAGCCCGTTTTAACATTAAACAGGCATAGACAGGACCTTAATGTGAAGGTGCAAACAAATATCTTTGCATTTATCTAGATACATCAAAAATAATGCTAAATTGGCCCTTTATCCCTAAATAATCACCTTGACAGCTTAGTGTTTTAGAAGTCCTTAAATTTAATGTAGATCATGTGTTAGTAATCTAACTGTAACAATTGATTTTAAGGTTGAACTCATCAGTACCCGGGAGATCAGACGGTGCCTGTTGCTAATGATCTGACACGGTTCCACCCATAAGCACCTCGACTCATCAACCACCGAGTGCCAAGAGGTCTTCCAGCTCCTGTTACACAACAGCACTAGGGTTTCTGAATAGGCCTAAAATATTAAACGGCATGCTGTGCAACTGCATACTTCACACATAGGCCTCTCTGCATGGATGGGCCCCTAACCTTTAATCATCTAACGGCTCCAAGCGTGCACGCAGGAAGCCAGTCATGGGCACAAATTGCTGCCAAGTCCGTCTCTCAGATGCCATGGTGAGGTGAATAGTTGATGAGCTGATTAATAAGTGGTAACAACTGTGTACGTTTTGGTGTCAATGCAAACCGAGGACAACCAAAGCTAAAGCCTGTGGCTGTGTGATTTTTTGTGGCTACGATAATCACCATGACATTAAATGTCATGAGATCAGTTTAAGAGACAAACACTGATTGGAGAACATAATGTGACTTTCTGAATGGAAGAACTGACTTGCTGTATAGGTCTCTGTGTCACACTATTGTGGTTAGCAAGTAAATCACAAGTCACCTGGAGATTCAGCCACCACAAGCAGAGCCTTTCTACTGACATGCGTTTCAACTGACACATATACAAGACAATACGTAGGTGTATGCTGATAACAAGCTTCTACCTCACTTCCTATGACATCAGCAGTCTTGATGGGGGATGGGAGACTCAAAACTCACACTCCTAACTCTCTCACCCTCCCTCCCTGACTGACTGTAGCTAAGCTATGCAATGTCTTGAGCAAAACCCTTCCTCGTTGACATACAAACACAATCCCCTGCTTCCTCCTCCAAAACAAACCAACACCAACAGGATACATGTTTTAGCGTCTTGTAGAAACTTTTAGAAATGTCATCTGGGAATTATTTTCTTCAACACAATCTAAATTAGCAGTTGCTAAATAGCAAAAACATTCTTGCCTATCTCCCCTTGAAACACACACAAACACAGAACAGGCACATTTCCTATTCTCACCTCTAAAATGCATGAGGGCCACAGGCTGGTAAGGCCCGTTGGAGCTCGGTGCATCCAGAACCATCCCACCGTTGGTTCTAGTGCATGCCAACATCAGAGAGCGGAGGCAGGATACGGGGGAGAAGAGGGCAGCCCGGGCTAAGGCGAGGAGCCAGCCTCCATTTTAGCACGAACACTCGGAGCAGAAAATGAAGCTCCCCTGCTGCTGAGGGAACTAGCTAGTGAGTGATGTCATAAACTGCAGCCGCCCGATTGGCTGGCTGCAGTCACGTGGGATGGCTGTCAGAATAAATTAGCATGAGAGAAGGGATTGGCTGGTGGGCTGAAGGGGGAGGGGCTGTGGCTGTGACTGAAGTGAGAGCAGCTACATCTGTCATTTTGGTGCGATAAGCTACGCAAACCTTACAACTTAAGGATAAATAAATTTTAAAATATTTTAAAAGGTGATGGAGTAAAAGGGATATTGTTTTTCTGTTCAGTTTTGTTCAAAGTTAATAAAAGGATAATTTAATATCCATAAAAAGAGATGATATGACTCTAACCCAATTTTCAGACACCTCTACCAAGAACTACAGACGTATGGCACTACTATTAAGGCAATTCAAACTGTGTTTGACAGATATTTTTCTTTTTATTACTATACGTATTTGTGTGTACATAGTAGGATTTGGTGTTTTATATATTTTCTTGAATTACAAAAACATTTATCAAGAGTTTTAAAGAACAAACACAGAACTAACCCTCATTTTAGCCACTTCTGTTACTTCATTACTACAACAACTACTACTATACTAAATACAAGAATAAGGCCAGGGAGTACATATTCCTGTCCAACATGAAGGCTGTTTTTTAGAGTCAGAGGAAGGTTAAAGTGACACTTCTCATTTTTCATTCACACCAAACAACAAAACCCAAATACCACAACTGACATGACAGATAACAACACTCACGAGTCCAAAGCACTTCAATACACTGAATATAACACACAAAAGCACAAGTGTTAAGCTTTCATGCCACAGTGCAAGTTTAGAAGTGATCTTTCTTTTATATAAAACAACTACAAGGTATAGGTAAGTTAAAGAAAATGTTTGCATATGGTACTACTTTAGATAACTAAATTAAATATGTGAAAAACACAATATGGGTACAATAACTAAATGACTAACACAGGCCCTTTGAGTCTTTGTGAGTGTGTATTTGTAAGTTTTCTCTATGACAGATGGCTGTCCTGGACCCCAGCCTGAGCCCAGGTGTATGCGACAGAGAGACAGGAAGGGGGGAAGTCTCAATGTGAGCAACACAGAATGTGCATGTTCAGAGATGAGCAGTCCTGCGCTGTAAAGTTGTGCAGGAGAAGGGCGAATTAAAACGCAGTTAAACATCATGTTTAGAAACTACATTGAAAAGAGCCTGTAACTGTGGGAGGCTGTGGCGCAGTGGATTAGTGCGTTGGTGTTCGGATCAGGGGAGCATAGGTTCAAACCCCACTGCAGTCAGCATGTCGTTGTGTCCCTGGGCAAGACACTTCACCCCAAATTGCTCCTGTGGGGATTGCCCACTGTCACGGAGGTGATCTCTGGGCCCATAGATCTTGGCCTCTGGTGCCCTGTGTTGTCTCCTCCCCCCTCACCTGTGTTTTATTGGCCTGATTAGTGTGTGTGTATATAGGCTCTGTTTGCCCTGTCAGTGGACAGGTAGTGTGTGTGAGATCCTTGTGGCTGGTGACTGTGTTCACATGAGACAGTAAGATTGAGGCTGTGTCATGTACCACAAGGAGTAATAAATGCCCACACCAGGTTATATTTGAACTCTCTGCCTCTGCCTCCTTGCTTGGTCGGGCTGCTCAACGGTCAGTCTCATACCCAGAGTATTGAGTATGTAAGTCGCTTTGGATAAAAGCGTCTAACATGTAACTAGTGCAAACGAGGAAGAAAAGTCGAGTCACAGTGTGCATCCACCCATTTTCATTGCAAACAACAAATTATAGCCGAAATATGCACTGTTGCATATGTAAGGTCAAATAGATATATGTGTTTTAAATGCCAACATTTAAAATCAGTAGATCATTATTTGTTATTAATATTGTTTTATTTGTCCAGCAAATGTAACTCTAAATACACTTAAAATATATATAGTTGGGGCCTTTTTCCAGAGTTTAAAAAACAAATCAGTGTGTTTTTAATCATGTCAGTTACTTTAGGTTGTGACTGCAAAAATGTAGTATTCTGACTGATCTTTTGGAAAACTTGGCGATTAAGCTAAATTTGACTAACTTGCTACATTTGCTCTAAACTGAAATCTACGCCATCGTTGTTTGTCAGCAATCTCTGAAACCTTGAATGAAAACACTGTGTTTCCCATACATTGATTTATTTGTGGCGGGCCGCCACAAATGGATCTCCTAAAAAAAAATTATAATTATTATTATTAATTTTGTTTTGGTGATTTAATGGATAGTGAGGTGGGCTGATGATCGGAAGGTTGCGAGTTCAAATCCCGCCTGGAAGAACAATAATAGCGTGCCCTCAAGTAAGGCACTTAGCCCTCAGTTACTCCAGGGAGAATGTCCCCTGTAATTGTGTCCCCACAAATAGAATCAAATTATGTGGGAAACACTGAAACATGATTGCATCGTTAAGATCCCCCGCATAATGACCTAGACTGCAAAATGCAATTTAGCAGTGCAAGAGGACTCTACCACAGAGTCTGTCTGGTCCTAATATATACAAAACAGAGGGCTATTTCAGCAGCAGGGTGTAGTCTGAGCGTATAAAGGGCTCTTTCTTCCCATTCTGTTCCCTAGTCATGGGGCAACCTCCCATCAGAAGATCTGTTGTTCTGAGCAACACAACACTAAAACACTCCCACTTGTTACAAATGCTCTCCAAACGCTCCTCTGGCACATGCGTTCATGAGCTTTCTGCTGTCTGCGCTATTTTTGGCGGTGGCAAGAGAGTGAACTTGTGAGGCATCATGAGTCTGCTCCTGTATTGGATGGGGAGAGCTTTTGCTTGTGTTGTAAATCCATCATTGATAGCAGCAGGTCGGCCCGAAATACACAGCCGAGTGTTTCATTTTCAGATCTGCTGATCTTTAGTGTCGTGTTTTGAATTCTCCAGGCTCAGATCTATTTGGAGAAGCAGACTTATCAACACAGCTGAGGCATTTTCAACTGAAGCTGAAGCTAGAGTTGTTTTTGCCCTAAAGCAACTTCCAATGATATAAAAACAGCTCTATCAGTATCCTGGATCTATTCTAATGTTCTTTAGGAATGGAAGATGTCATGTTCATTTTGGCTGCTATGTATTACTTTCACATAAAGACTGGAAATGAAAGAGACACATATCTCAGATGACTGGTACAACACATGGTATTTTTTTTTGCAAACACAGAAGCAATATCAGTTAAAAATATGACTTCAACATTTTCATTTCTTTACCTACTAAAAGGTCCCATGCCATGGCCATTTCTACTGATCATAATCCCATTGTTGAGGTCTACTAGAATAGATTTACATTGTTCAATTTTCCAAACTCACATTGGTTTCTCATACTGCATCTCTGTATAGTATGTGTATTCACTCTCTGTCCTTAACGGCTTGATGGAGCTCCTGCCCCCCCCCCCCCCCCCCCCCTTCCCTATGAGCCCACTGTGCTCTGATGTGTGTTTATGTGTTACAATGGCGTTAGCAACCAGTAAATGACACCAGTAATGACAAACAGATGAGAATGCTGCGTGGGGTCTGGGTGCCGTGTTGGCGGGACGTTGCGGGGCTCGCTGCTGTGAGGAGCGGACAGTGTGAGCTGGATTACTGGTGTGGTTTCCTGGTTGCTGCGTGGGATTTGCGAGACAGCGAGACACGGCGAAACTCAGCCTGAACTCAGCCTGAGCACACACACGTGAGTGTGTGGCGAACTGTGAGTGGAGATCCACACAGCTGCGGCTGAGAAAAGATAAGGCTGAGTGTGTGTGTGTGTGTGTGTGTGTGTGTGCGTGCGTGCGTGCGTGCGTGCGTGTGTGTGTGTGTGTGTGTGTGTAGCTCCACAGATTGGTCCATTTGGACTAATAGGTCCATTTGGTCGTCGTTACGTCACTTGGTACCAGGAAGAAAAAAATTGAAAAAGAGAAATCTCCAACGAGGCGTTCTGGGGCAGAATAGACAGGTCTTTTCTGTGTTAGAGTTTTACTCGCTACAGGGTGTACTTTGAGGGTTTTTGACTCTGCAGACCGTTTACATGCAGAAAAAGCTACATAACACACAAGGGGACGGGTAATAACCAGAAAAGCATGACATGGGACCTTTAACACTGTTCCTCAAAAAGTATGAGAGCAGAGTCGTGCCAAACCCTCGCTAGGTATTTACAGCTTTGTCCCAGCTGGTGAGTTATGTTTTTATTATTTTATATATATGCGAAATGTTAGACTTCTCAGGAAAGAGGAATGGGGGTTTTTCCTGTCCCACCTGCAGGAGTGAGAGGAAAACCCTCCCTGAAGGCAGCTTTGCCCTTTGGCATCCTGCTTCAAGTATCTGCTAACCATTTAACAAAAGTCAGCTTTCAACTTTTATTACCTGACGGACACCTACATTTTCTAAATTTTAACCAAGCTGTTAAAAACCAACAAGAAGGTTATGTTAGAAAAAAAACATAAAATAACTTGAATAATAAGGGATTACTATTCTAAATGATGTGATTATATTTGAGTTTTACACAGGTTAAGCAACCACTAGAGTAAACTTGCGAGGTCAAAATTACTGAAATGTTTGTTAGAGTTTAACAACATAATAATAATTGATATTTTATACCAGGAGATGGCGACAAACCCTTGGGGAAAAATGCTTTGTGCGGGCTGCTTTAAAAAAAAGAACACTTGCAGGTGTAAAGGTTGTTGTATTTGTATATAATTAAAATGAGACAACGATTAAATTAACTAATTTGAGGCATTTATCTGATGTGTATGACATGCAGTGAGAAAGTAAGTATATATATATATATATGTGTAATAAAAGCCTTACAAAACAAGCTTGCCTGATGTGCTAATGAACGCAAATGGATCTCATAAAGAATAAAGAAAAATGTGGTGGTCTAATCTGGATAGTTAGGTGGGCTGAAGATCGGAAGGTTGCGAGTTCAAATCCCGCCTGGAACACCACTATTAGTGTGAGTAAGGCACTTAGCCCTCAGTTACTCCAGGGAGAATGTCCCTGTAATTGGTAATTGTAGATCGCTTTAAATGTAAATAAGGCATCTGCTAAATGCCTACATTTTTTATTATATTTTTGGGAGAAGAAATCCCACAGATCCTCAACTCCGGTGTGGTGTCTCACTCATTAACAACGCAACACAGAGCAACAAGAACGTATTTTCTTATTTGAGGGAGGGGGGGGGGGGGGCGGATGCGTGGGCCACCCGAATAGGTTAAGGGGCCTTTGACTTTTCTTGCCAGGGGAGGGGGGGGCGGTGCGGTGCCCCCAGAAATAGAATCAAATTGTGTGGGAAACACTGACTTGGGTTCATGGCCTGCTTCTGGTCAGGGCTTTTAGGCTCATCTCGGCCTTGTGGCTCTGCAGGACGGCCGAGCGTGGAGCCTGTTTGGACAGGACTAAGAGATAACATCTACAGAGCCATTGTGGTATAATGTTTTGCAGAATGTTATCAAAGCTCCAGCCGGGGTGTGGGAAGAGAGCAGCTTTTATCAGGAATTAAGTTATGATTGATGGTTTCTTGACACAGTACAAGGGTAATGGCTAACCGAGATACAGGTGTGTTTTATGGTAGAATTGCCACACTGGGTGTAATTGTAATCTCACACAAAAGGTGAACAAATGGTACACAATAACAACATCTGCTATTAAAACCACAGATAGTAACTTCACTGTGTGCTTTAGCTTCCAAAGAGAGAAATATTTGTGAATTATTTTGGAGGCGAGTGCTACCTTTGCGTTGTGTATTTTAGCAAGGGGTGCTCACTGCAAGAAGGCTATGCTGAGATCAGAGGCGAGATAGAAAAAGAATTAAAGTCATATTTAAGTCTGTAGTTTAGTGGATAATATTGTGAGAAGAGATTGGCCTCAGGTGTTATCTTATGTGTTTATCTTATGTGTTTACCTTATAGGACGTCTACTCTCTCTTGAACAGAGAGTTGACGTAAAGCTTGCATAGGTAACATAAGGAGAGCAAGCAAGAATGATCCAACCTTGAAACCAACCCAGTGTTTTAATGAAGGCAGCAAGAAGCCCTTGCTCTGAATTGGCAAAAATGACAGTGTAATCCCAAATTATTAAATGTTTTGGTCAGAGCATTGGTTTATTGATTTTGTCAGGAGAATATCAACAACAAAAAACACAATTCAAAACACATTAACAGCCCTGGCTTTAAGTTCTGACTTCCAACTTATAATGTACAATTCACATATTAACACTAGTAGACTGCACAGAGTTTTCCAAGATAGAATCAAACCATGACATTGAATGTAATCAAATTCAGGAAACAACAACCCTGTAGACTTGTCATTGCCTTTATAACTCTAAACAATTCAAATATAAAAACAAAATCTGTCTTTGAGAGGAAATGTATGACCCTCCCAGCCAACATCTCAAATGTCCAAACGTTAAGAACTTTGTGTAATTATTAATTTGTTAAATGATTAGAGGACAGCTTAGTTGTTACTATATCAGTTTCTCTGATAAGAGCACACTGCCTTGCATTGTTTATTTCACCACCTTTTCGGAGTTATATTTCCCAGACATAGAACTATTACACCTTTGTCTTTTGCACTGATAAGCAACCTTTTATTGCATCCCACTGATTAACTAACTTATTTCCGTCATATCCACTTCCAACATCTGCCAAAGCAGTTCCTTTAAGCACATCCGGTTGCAGTTTTGCCCACGTTCTTAATAACATATAGTACATTTATAGCTGTATAATCTGGCTGTATGTTTTCAGCACTCAGCCAGGTTATATAATTACTGTACTGGCAGGAGGCAGCGGACAATATTGTTTTGTGTGTATCCATGCATAGATAGTATGCCCAGAGGCCAAACACCAGTGCCCACTCCTTGCTTTTCCATCTGGTGCTATGTTGCTTCCGAGTTTAGACATAAAAGAAAATGTCAATAGAACTCTGCAAAAACCTGCCAATTTCTCTTCCAGCGGGGGCGGGGGAGGTGGGGGGGTTAGTAGTATGTCTGGCAGACATTACTGGTCACTGGCAACATCCTGAAGCACAAGGACCGTGGAATTAAAGCTTTATCTCTGGATTACCACTAAATATAGACGCTTGGGTTCAATCCAGCGCAAAGTCCATGCCATGTACGTCCTCTGCTCGTTTCTACGTGTTGCGTAATGTCCTGCTCAGCTGGATATTACAATGAGGGTGATGCAGCAGGGGATGTTCAATAGATGTTTGGAAACAAATTAACATGAGTGTGTGCATGTAGGGATGAATGTCTGTAAGGCTTACACTTATCTGTGACAAGATTACAGGTTGTTTTTTCCCCCCCATCATGCCTCAAGGGAAATTCTGCTCTATGTACTGTATGGTTTCTTGGAGATGAGGCTTGAAAACAACATATTTTTGCCACAAATAAGTCAAATTGTTAACACTTAAAGAGCAATTTGCAGGTTTTTTTTTTTTGCTACATTTATGCTTAACCTTGCCTGAAAATTACAATTAAACATGTTAATGCAGGATTTTATATGTTTTACAAGACATAAGGGCAGGAATTCAGAGGAATAGGAGCCGTTTTGAGCTCCGCTACTAAAAACTGCTTTTTTTTAAGGTCATACGTCAAACACGTCATATTACGTCACATGGGGGAGCAACTTTCTCGGACTCGTTCTCTGGCCAATACGCGGTAGTAGTTTGTAGTTGGTTTGAGCGGTTGTGATTTAGTGAGCTGGTATTTTTGCGGTAATTTTACATTGCATTTCACCATTTGTAATCATGGTGAGCTGGAGTTTGTGCAGGTTGCACAAACTCCAGCCTGTCAGGACATCGAGTCCACAGTTTCCCTCACGGGAAAAGGACCGGAGCTAGCGTTCGTTACTGGGTGCGTTGTGCATCCACCTCCCTGCAGCACATACTCCGTCTCCACAGCTTTATCAGGAAACCGTATTACATCTCTCCCCCCCCTCTTCGCTGCTCTCTCTCTCTCCCCTCCGGTACACGGCACCTAAGACGTAGTGTGGAGTTGCATTAGGTAACGCTGTGCTGTACTGCTCCAGCCGTCTCCTTTGTGTTTGTTTGTTTCCCCCTGTCTGTGTTGTTTGTGTGGGCGTGGTGGCTGTCACTCCTGGCTCCCGGCTCAACCTCCACTCACCTGCTGCAATCAGCTGTGCACCCTCCCCGACTACACACCTGCTTTCCATCAAGCCATTTAAAATGGCATATCAACGGAGGCTCCACAACCTTTCTCCGCCAGATCGTCAAGTATCAGCC
This sequence comes from Notothenia rossii, assembly GCF_949606895.1. Taxonomy (NCBI): domain Eukaryota; kingdom Metazoa; phylum Chordata; class Actinopteri; order Perciformes; family Nototheniidae; genus Notothenia; species Notothenia rossii. The sequence goes on along the minus strand of NC_136906.1, from coordinate 62,369,856 downwards.
GTATCTCGCGTCTCCCCTCCGGTCAGCACCGTAGTGTGGAGTTGCATTAGGTAACGCGAGATACGGCTGATACGTGCGGATTAGTTTCTGTTATGGATCAGTATCAACAGTCCTGCCAGTAACGTTACTATATTATCAATACTACTTTAGTTATAGCCTGATATATGATTGCTAACTTTACAATGTTGTGATGTGACTGACGTTACAGTAGCTAACATTAAATGTAGCTAACGCCGGTCACTCACCAAGACAGCTGCTCTGTTCTCCACTGGTTCTCCACACACCAAAGCTCCATTTCTCTCCGATGGCCATTATTTTTTCTAATCCTTGGCTGCTCCTGGTCTCTTGGGCGCATAGCAGGCTCATAATTATAATCATATGCATTCGAATATATATTTTAAACCTCTTCTGTGTCAAAACTAGTATTGTGATCCATGTTTATTCATACGTTAGACCGGCCGCTCTCCCCCATGTTACGTCACACGCGGGAGGTCACGTGCGGAAGTGAAAATGTCTTACTAAAACGACGCCAGATGTCACTGTAGTGTGTATTTCTGTATATTTTTTAGAAAATCTAGTGTATTCATCATTTTCCTACACATTTATTCACTGGTGTCTCTAACCTGCAAGTTGCTCTTTAAACAAAAACTGGAAACAGCAGCTTTGCTTAGAGTGCAAATGCAATAACTCAAGAACCCAAAACACGGGGTAGTTACAAAAGGGAGGGAATCTTCATGACAAGCATTTTTAAATAATTATCATCTGATAAAACAGACCAGTCTCTGCCAGTCTTTTTCTTTTTTTTTTTAATCCGATGACGTTATCAGTGATTTTAAGCTGATTAATTACCGAAATAACATCAACCCTGTGGGCGGCGCCATTTTGACGAGTCACATGACTTATTTTACCGGAAGTGACGTGAACTATGCGTTTGGTGTCGAGGACAAATTGACGTATGTGCTTTGTTCATGTTGTTTACTCTAGTTACTCTCACAATTCTATTGAAATATGCCTCATTGTATCGCCAAACATTGCCACAATTCGGATAGGAACAACCCACGGAATGCTCCGTGTGCACGTGCACGTGTGCTCCGTGAATGCTCCGGAATGCTTTCCTTATTTGATTAATTAACTACTATGGAATTTATTCAACTACATTGTACCATTATTATGTTAGGCAGGGCTGCCAACACTCACGCATTGAGCTTGAGAGTCACGCAATTAACCCATATCTCACGCCCCACGTGCCTTTCCTCACGCTAAGTTTTCGTCCAAAACAAATGTATATGAATATAAAAATAAAGTGAAGGAACAGCAAACCGAGCGGTCTACGAAATGAGACGGTCTTCTGGCTTAGTTCAGTAAAGTTGGAACGATATTGGAAGATTCTGATTTCAAGGATCAATAACTCATGAAAACGTTATTCAGACACAAATGACGTCTCCTAAGTACCGTGGTAAGGTTGACAACGAACTACAATCACATTTTGATCCAAAAAAAGCCAATACGCGCCGTCCTCCGAGCTAGGCACATTACATTGGTCTCTATCCGCAGCCGGAGAAGAAACGAGTGCTCTGCTCAGGGACCGTCTGCAAAGTGTAACTCCGAAAGAAAAAAAAGAGAATACAATAATATTCAATCACTATTATACAGCTTATTACTACCAAACTCACCACACACATCAATATTGTCCTGGTGGTCATACTACAGCAAGGAATTTGGAAGAATATGCTTTTGAAGAATTTTGGGGAATATTTATAATGTAAAATCTTCAATAAATATGGCATCATCTTAAATAACTTTACTATTATACAGTATATTTCTACCAAACTCACTATTTGCATTGTTGTTGTTAGCATCTGGTTAGCTTAACGGATATTAAAAGCTGTTTCTAAAACAATGAGAGGGAGAGCTCCGTCCTGTCAGACTGAGAGATAACTACAGCTCAGTGAGGTAAGGGACTCTGTTTAGATACTTTAGTCTAGTTATCTCAGTGGGTCTCATACGTTTTGGTCAACATTTATGAGAATAAATGAAAAACAGTTATGAAATACTATATGACAGTGAAACAAGAATACAGTTTAAAAAGGTGAGTGATTTGTAAAATATCCATAAAGAAAAAGAAAATCTGTTTACCATAAATTCATTTTGCTCTCAATGTGCACCAGGTTGATGCATTTAACGTCAATATTTACTCTTATTGACTAATATATATTACTATATTAATATATATTACTATATTAATATTGACTCTTTGTATTCCATTGTAGCGCCCGGTACATTAATGGGAAACCCTGTACATGTTCAATACATTTGTAACACTGTACACATGAACGTTTCTTTTTTCGGTTCACCAAAAAAAAAAAAAATCTCACTCCAAGCTGAACTCAAATGTTGGCAGCCCTGTGTTAGGACTCCTAGCTTACTTTTTTCTATAAAGAGTGCATTCTGTAGATATGCTTTTTGATTTCTTTTATCATGGCTATACTTAGTAAAGTTTTGGTTTTGAAAATGATCTGTCATTGTCCTTCATGTCCTTGCCATGCAATTGTAGACAGAATCCATTTGACAACGCTTTAGAATTAACAACCATAAACTTCTTATTGAATATGGTCGATACACAAATACTCCTGTAAATGACAGTTTGTGCAAACATTGCCATGAGATTGAGGAGGAAAATCATTTCCTCCTAGAATGTAAACGTCATTATAAAACTTTTGATAAAGTCAATTCAATCTTTAATCCAGAACTTCCTAACCAAATAAAATATCTTTAGTTGATATGTCCATTAATAATAATAATAATAATAATAATAATAATAATAATTGTAAAGTATATAATGCTAAGAAGAAAGGGCTGTACCCGTCAAATTTACCCACCTTTCATTTATTGGTTCAACCAAAGAGGTGCGTTTCACATCCTTCATGGCAACCAGTGCTGTTCTCAATACAGCTTTTTCTAACACCACAGTGTCGAATTCCCTGTGCAAACATATGCAATCCAAGTCGTCTGTGAACAGTTTATTTTCAAGCTCTTCAAGCTCATGACAACATATGTTCATAAGAGGATTGTCCATGGCTACACACCGATCGCAAGTACACCATTCATGTACAGGTCTCCCTACTCGCCCCCCGAAATCAATTGCACGAGTAAAGGGATCGTCTCCAGCAAGATCACCGTGCTGTTCATCCTCATCGTCACTGTCCCTGGATTCCTGACGGTTCTGGCCACTTGGCTCAAACCTGTATGGCTGAATTCCCCCATCCAATCTCTCCACATTGCTCAAAACTTCTTCCTCGGCTGACGAGTCCGAACTCAAATACTCCGCCATGTTTTCGTCGAATGAGCTGTCGTGTTTACAAAGTGAATGCATAGATGACGTCACGACCTAGTTTTTCGGATCATGTGACTACTGAAAATGGCCAAAATGGCAGCTGCCTGACGGAATATACAGGTTTTGATAAAAAAGAGTTATAAAATCATTATTTACCGGGGAATATCGTTGATTTCTTCAGGGTATGGTTTAAACATAATGTTTCACTAAATACTGAAGTTTTTATTAACTATCTAATGACTGGAGCGTTCCTTTAATGATTTGATTAGAGGACATGATTTAGTGTTTATCCAGGTTAAATACCTTTGAAAGCAGGCAGCTTCTGCAGCTCCCTGTTGTTGCTCAAGCTGAAACGAGAGGAGCTCTGCCTCTTGTCCTTTTTGACAGGTGTCTGGGAACCTGGCTGCTTCCCCTTTAGCAGCTGAGTGGTGGGAGGAGCACTATTGCTAGCCTTCCTGTTAGAGCTCTGCTGAAACAAGAGAGAGAAAAAACACATTAGTGACAGGGCGATAGCGCTAGCACATATTGTGATCTGTGTGTGAAAGAGAGTGCAATATGTCTTTGTGAACCAGATAAAACTGTGTGACTGCCACACTAAAAGAAGGATTTCTTTCTATGCAAAAGCTAAGGTCATGAATCACTCTTTACCCAATATAGAGATACTATATACTAGGGATGTAACGATATACCGAATATCGCGATAAATAAACGAGACTGACAGAATCTACCGCGATATTACATGGTTAATATTTATTTTTTTATTTTTTTTAACCTTTATTTAACCAGGTGGTCCCATTGAGATCATTGATCTCGTTTTCAAGGGAGAGCTGTCCAACATGGCAACAAGTAGGTTACAACATGAACATAAAACAACAGATAACACAAAAGGACGTAGGGCTACATTTACATACCTAGAGACATTGACAAGTACCAACAGTATATTTATATCTCGCCCTGTCAATAAGCCTCACCTTCTTGGCTGTATTGATTTTGAAGTGGTGGAGAGACAATGCCCAGGTTTACCCACTGCTGTCGCCCATGGCCAAAGCCTATCTCTCTGTCCCACAGAGGTGGCGTTAGACTTTTTCCCTGTCCGTCATTTTGACAGACAGGATCGTAAAATGTCCTTGTTTATTTGTGAGGTGCAGTGGCACAAAGAACATGCCTACTTTGTTTGGTAGTACTAGTAGGTTGTTCTTGTTCCAGTCTGTTACTGTCACTTTGTTTTTGACCCTTTAAAATACTATCCTACTAAAATGCGGTACAAATCAGATTTATTATTTAATGAAGAAAATGTTTTCAAGTAAAAAATAAATACATTTAAAAATTATTTTTTCTTTATTTTTTAATATCGCGATAAATACCGTAACCGTACCGTGGACTTGTTATCGCGATATTATCGTACCGTGAGTGTTTGGTATCTTTACATCCCTACTATATACATTAGGGATGCAATGTTTGTAAAAAGGAGTTAATTAGGATTATTTTTGACTGATATTGAAATTAAGATATGATTCACAATATGGGAGGGATTGATATAAATCTTAGTTTTTTATTGTCATTGCAAAATATATGAAGTGATTATGGTGTGATTATTTAAGAGGATCTGTGCCAAACAAACATGTCTTATAGAGTCTGGGGGTCTACTTTTTCAAGTCAGGATATCTCTGCTGCTCCACAATTGTGGAAAATAAATTGTGCTTCCTGCGATTTCAATATTGCACTCATCAATATCAGTATAAAAACGAACCATCATGACTTTTTATTCACTAATTAACCTACCCAGCTGTGTTCTAGAGGACTAAATAAAAAGCTTAGTGAGGCGTGATTTAATCCTGATGTGGAATAAAGTGAAAGTGGAAACTTTCTCACAGCTGGTCCCACCTGCCTGCTGGGATCGATTCATCAACACACACCGGACGGCACAAAGTGTACTTCAACCGATGCAGCTGTGGGGCTGTGTCAGACCGAGTCAAAGGGGAATTATTAAACTCAGTTAAGACCCAGCTGAAATCGCTCACTGTCTGCACGGTACAAGAAAGCAGCCTAAGAGCTGGGCAACAAGCAAGCTGTATAGCTAAGTGGGAAATAACAGCTTGCAGCCCAGCAATTTCAATATGGCGCAACATTGAAGCCATGGTACGCATGACTGCTGACACACAACAGCAATCCTGCTTGCATAGATAATTGACATCAAGGCAAAAATATTTTTTTTGGGGGGGGGGAATACATGAATGTGATACAGTTCTGTCTGTTTTTATAAATAGCGAGCAGAAAACTTTTGCAAGCATTTTAGTAATTACAAGGGACTGGATTGTGTAATACAGCAGCCCCCAAAATACAAACAGGTGGTCGGCAGACGGTCCAATATGAATATTAGATGTAAAGGGGAGGACAGTACGGCACAAACAGATGTCCACTGTCAACCAGGGCTTAAAAAGGGGGCATCAAGGTTTTTGTTTACTTCAAAATGGAAAAGAAAAGAGTTGAAATCTTTTCAAAATGGTTCAGTGATGTTTCAATATATAGTCATTGCTGAGTTCATGGAAGAAGTTGATTTTCTTTTGTTAAAAGATGCATTTTAACTTGGAAAAATCACAACAACACTGTTTGGAATCATGCTGTGCACTGTGTGGATACGCTCATACTTTTTTTACAAATACAGTACATGACCATGTCGTGCAATACTGTGAGAAAAATGATTCACACCAGCTGCCTGTGCTATTACAGGACCAACACAATGTTTAACAGCTACTGCTTTGGCATGTCCAGATGTGACCAAATCCAGATGTCAGTGCAACTTTATTAGCCTTTCTTTAAATGTTTTATACATATTGAAAGGTTATGTAGAATGGTGCATAACCTTTTTATACAAGTGTATTCACTTCTGTGTTCATTTCTGAGAAACCAATAACAGTGTTGTCCTTTCCGTATTGATAAATAAAGATTACCAGTCAAATTTGTTCACATGTGTTGATTAGAAACTACTCTGATGGCCTGATTAAACATAGGCCTGTAACGATAAATACTATTACAGTGCATGACATTAAGGATGCCCTGTGGGCCATCTAAGCTCATTTACAGATGGCCCTGAGCCCAATAGAGATTGCCCTGAAAAATGCGCGCGGACGAAATGACGCACGAAGGGTTTGGGGGGCCTCCCCCTAGAACATTTTGATTTTTGCAGGTCTTAGATGCTGTCTGGTGCATTCTCTAGACTGAATTATAAGATGAACCACCACAATATTATATCGTACAATTTCAATTTTATTCTTCATTTCACTTGTTTGTTTGTTCTTGTTTGTGTTTGCTCGCTTGCATGCCCTGCATAGCTATAAGAAATACTTCAGTTGTTTGTCAAGACACTTTCCATCTGATGAAGGCAAAGGCCTTCCCAGATGTAAAAAAGTAGAAAACATTACATTCAGTTATAACTGCCAAAACAAACATTATTTACACTATTATGGCCCCTGTTAAAAATGTTTGTAATGTTATCTACTGTAAGTTGGTCGAACGAATGCCTCCTCATCCGGAAGCTGACCGAGCAGACCCGAGCAGCAGTCGAGAGGAGCCGAGAGGAACCGAGCGCATCCGCGAAGCACACAAAATGGCGACGTCAGAGTTCCCATTAGCCGGCAAATCTAAATCTCTTCGTTCAAAATAATTTCCCTTTAGCGCAATACCGCTTCAGTTGCGCCACTTATGTGACAGACAAGAAGAGTATGTGACAGACAAGAATAGTCAATTCTAATTTCTAACACTTAATGTGGAGAAAGAGATGTGCTGTATGGGTTGATTGTGCGTTGATCTGTTGGTAATGCCTCGGGGTTCCGGTGGGCATGTAAACCAATGCATAATGCTGCCCTATACTTTGTGGCCTCACCCGGTTGCATAGCGACGGTTATTGTTTAGGTGTCTTTTAATAAGCAGGTAGTCATATCATTAGCTAAAACTAGCTGGATCTGATCGATATGGACATAAATGGGAGTGAAGTCTAATCTGCCGGGAGAGAGAGATCAGCTGCTGCTGACGAGTCGACACGCAGCTCTGCATGATCACATGCAGCGGTGAGCGGACAAAACACACGCTTCCGGTTAGAATATCACACGTAGCTATTTTAATTACCTCTCAAACTACCTAAACTAGTTAAAGATATGTTTAGTTTTACTGTCGGGTCACTCATTACTGGATCCGCGAGCTGCATGATACTGGCATAATAGATTGCCTGATCGGGCAACCAGCAGGTGAGGCTTCATGGCCCGAGCTAAATACTAGATGGCCCCGGGCCATCGGGCAGTCCTTACTGTCGAGCCCTGCTATTATCGACCTACGGACTATATATGAACATGAACTCTGTTAGGACACAGCCTTGCTAAACAGGTAGCACATACAGTACAACCTTCGAATTCCATTTGCAATATCTGATTATTAATAAAAGTTCAACGTAATTGTAATATTATGCATTAGTATAATATCCGTTGCATAGAATAGTATTCAAATGATGATGATAATATCATTCATTACTTATTTCTGGAACAATATATTGTCAGTCAAAAACCATTATTGTGTCCTTATTAAACACCTATTTATTTTGTAGCTAGCCAATGGACATAGAAACATAATAATGGTTTTATAATCTCCTTGAAACTATATTGAATTGCCCATGTTTTTGCTGAAAGTGTCACATGACGACAATAGGATGCTACTAGATGACATATCCTGGGAGATCTACTAAATGATATAGATAGCTTTATAATTCTTATTAGCTAAGTATAAAGTCATTTGCTGTGTCATTTGATCATGCATATCTAGTGAATCAGTACAAAAAAGCATGCACAGCAACCACACTTCTACATTTAACTGCATATTAAAATATCAGTTATTGCACATGACACCAGTATTACAAAGGATTTGGTGAGTATATTAATATTGAGCACACTAAGGACATATTAACATATATGGAGAAACTCCACTTATTGGCAAGTGCCATGAACGGATGTCATCTACAAGCACTGGATCATCAATAAACAGCAACATGAGTCTAAAAAAAGGGCATGTGCAACCAAGGCTGGTCAATGACCCCTAAACAGAATCACTGCAAAGGACTCCAATTTACAGATCACATTCCATTTTCACATTGTAATATCAGAAGCATATCACTTGTTAAGACAAAAACCTCCAATAAGCATTTGTATTAAAGTGGACATGGTTAACCCAACGTTACCTCGTTCTCTGAATTGTCTTGTCCTCCACTCTTGCCCACTTTACCAGACTTAAGGGACTCCTGAAAGACAAAGTTGAAGTTCCTAGGTCAACTAAACGTTAACAAATAACTAAGGAGCCAACATCATTAAGCAGTCTATCAAAGAAAATGTTAGCTAAAAATAGCATGCCTGCCCACCCAGTCTCACACTCCTGTTTGAATACACTGGCAAGTCTGCTGCTAGCCAGCTAATGTTACTTCGGAGTCAATAGCATTTACACGACCCCGGCTTCAAGCTTTAAACAAAATATACAACGCGTACTTAATACAACTTAACACACACACACGTTGTCATCCACAAATATTTTCAAAGTATGCAACATAACTTTGGGAAAACGGTGCTTAATTTAAATAAGGCAGGACAAGTGCTAACATGTAGGCAGAATAGCGGCTAGCTGCAGATCATTGCAGGTTTGCTAACGTATATGATGGGACCCTGCGCTGAAAGATGTATTACATGTCTTATAACGCCGGTTTTGAATATATACACTTAAATACATCTCATGCGAACTTTTTCTCCAAACGTCATAACCTCTTATCAATTCTGTAACTCACCTTGTCTTTTTTCGTTTTATTCGGCATTGTACAACCGTAACCGCCCTTGCTCCCCTCTCGGAAAACGTTACTCCCCAACCCAAACCTTGACAACTCTCAGTGTACCTCACTGGAGGCGGTTCAGCCCGTCCTCAAGCTGTGATTGGCTGCTGTCTGTCAGCTGACACCAACGTCAGAGCAGCGGGAGCTCCCTGTCGGGTGGTCGGTGACAGTATGGATACACGTGAGACAGCAGGATACATCATGTGTAACGGACCGTCTATGTCTAGGACATGTTCCTTTTAATGCATCCATGGCTGCCATACAACTTGCTTGACTGCTCCCATTTCCTCTGTCACTTTCAGATCTTATCCCATAGTTTGTATTTATGATTTTTCGCTCACTTGCTCTGAACCATCTACACAAGCTAAGGCTATTTTGCATAACAATTGCTTTAATTGTTCAGCAAAGATGGACTATATCCAGTGGTGACTGGTCATTAGGGGCAGGTGGGGCACAGCCCCACCTAGTGTCAGCAGAAAGTATTACAAATAATGAATACAAAAAAATGCAAAAGATAAATAAATAAATATATAAAATATATTTTAAGATCATGTTTAATCATCTGACTCGTCTGTACATTGCTGTTTTAGTCTGTGTTCTTCTAATTAGTGTCCACAGTGTGTGCCTATTGAGCTGTTTAGAGCCATGTGGGCAGTGTTCGAATTACCCATTTGCTTTCGGGGTAGCCCTATTTTTCAGTGCACATCCTGCTACTAAATATATCACACGCACGCTCTGTTGACTGGCGCAGCAGCGTGGATTCGATAAATTGCTATAAAATCACTCTGCTATTACTACAGACGGTGTCACTACGCCGGCGGCTGTGGCCGTTGTTGAAGCCTCTTCAGGCTCCGCATCGGCAGGCTTCTCCCTCGGTGTGGAAGTTGAGTAAAGTTGGAACGATATTGGCAGATTCAGATTTCACGGAACAATAACTCATGAACAAAACGTTATTCAGACACAAATTACGTCTCCTAAGTACCGTGGTAAGGTTGACAACAAACTACAATCACATGTTGATCAAAAAAAGCCAATACGTGCTGTCCTCCAAACTGGACACATTAAATTGGTCTCTTACTGCAGCTGGAGAAGAAACGAGTGCTCAGGGACCGTCTGCAAAGGGCAACACCGAAAAAAGAGAATACAATAATATTCAATCACTTCACTATTATACAGTATATTACTACCAAACTCACTACACACATCAATAGTCTCATGATGCTCATACTACAGCAGAGAGTTTGGAAGAATGTGCTTTTGAATAATTTTGGGGAATATTTCTAATGTAAAATCTTCAATAAATATGGTATAATCTTCAATAACGTTACTATTATATTTCTACCAAACTCACCACACACATCAATAGTCTCCTTTTGGTTATACTACAGCAGAGAGTTTGGAAGAATATGGTTTGGAATAATTTTGGCGAATATTTATACTGTATAATAGTAACGTTATGGAAGATGATGCCATGTTTATTGAAGATTTTACATTAGAAATATTCACCAAAGTTATTCAAAAGCACATTCTTCCAAACTCTCTGCTGTAGTGTGAGCAACAGGAGACTATTGATTTGTGTAGTGAGTTTGGTAGCACTCCACTGTATAATAGTGAAGATATTGAAGATTATACCATATTTATTGAAGATTTTACATAATAAATATTCCCCAAAATTATTCAAAAGAACATTCTCCCAAACTCTCTGCTGTAGTATGACCAACAGGAGACTATTGATGTGTGTAGTGAGTATGATATAAATATACTGTATAAATGTGAAGTGATTGAATATTATTTTATTCTCTTTTTTCGGAGTTGCACTTTGCAGACGGTCCCTGAGCACTCGTTTCTTCTCCGGCTGCGGTAAGAGACCAATGTAATGTGCCCAGTTTGGAGGACAGCACGTATTGGCTTTTTTTTTTTTTATCAAAATGTGATTGTAGTTCGTTGTCAACCTTACCACGGTACTTAGGAGACCTACTGAGACTTTGTGTCTGAACAACGTTTTGTTCATGAGTTATTGATCCGTGAAATCTGAATCTGCCAATATCGTTCCAACTTTACTCAACTTGGTGAGGAGCGGTCAAACTCGACCCTAACGCCGCTTACAGCCGGCCAACTAAAAGTTGTTTTCCGTTCACGTTGTCATTTTTAGACTCCTTCGCTTCTTTGCTTGTGAATCCAAAAGCTGCGAGGCATGGCTGTTTTCGTTTTGCCATATTTTTTTATCACAAAGCCAGAGTTAAAAAAATATCAATATGAACATTTCAAATACCGCGCCGGCATCGCCACCGTAACCATAGCAACGTAAGTAGCGTAAAGAATGCAGCGCCGCCACGTACAGATGGCAACACCCAGAAATATTCACAAATATAAAACAAATATTCAGAAACTGTAATGAACAATAGCTATTATTTATTTCAAGAACTTTTATTTACAGAAACTCAACATTTCTAATCTGTCTGACACAAATATGCACGATTGTTTTGGGCTCCCCCTATTTATCTCAAAGTCGGCCTTCAGGGGAGCTCCCTCCCTGTTCGGGGGAGCCAAGCTCCCCCCACTTTCGAACAGTGCATGTGGGACAAAACCAAAACCCGATCATGCTAACCCTCTCGGCCATGGCTAGAAAGGATCCGTCTAATGTAAATATGACGTCACGTTCTCGTTGTAACTCTCGTTGTAATCGGAGCGGCTCGGAAACACATCTACAGCAGTAACATGATGCAACATACACATTAATGCAGCAGCAATATTAATAGAGAAACATCAGACATAATAGTAAAACACTGCAAGGGAACATTTTATTGCACCAGGAGCTATCTTGGGACTTTTACTGCGACAACGTTGGCTTGCCTGTGAATAAAAAATAAACCATAGTGTTGGTGATCTGTTGTCATTCTTCTTTGAACACCAGCAAGTCCGCTAACACCCGATTTCAACAATCACACTCCCTGTCATTGACATAATTAATAGATAGTTTAGCTTCTCGCCATCATTTGCTGTGGCCAACTGATGTTAACGATCGTAACTGAAAGGCTGCCTGCCAAACGTAAACATTCAGCCACGTGACATTCAGCCAAATTCTCGCGAGAGTTTTACACAAGACGGATCCTTTCTAGCCATAACCCTCCCTCTCACTGTCTAAGTGAACGGTGACTGTAAAAACTAGACTGCGCATGCTCAGACTATTTAATGTGTGTGGCAAAAAAATAATGACCATAGGGGGCAGAGTGCTGCCATCCCCACCATACGTCATCTTACATCATTCAGAGCTGATTGGCTGTAAGTACCTGTGCCGCGAAAAGTGTGTTGTGTGAAGAGGAGGAGAGAGACGCGTCCCAAAACCAGGAAGTAAGCTGCGCATGGGTTCCCTCCACAAATAACTGAGATTTCTCCATAGGATTTTAGAAAATAGCTCAAAATAAGATCTGTGGGAAACGCAGCTGTTAGATAAATGCACGTTTTGTTCAGCCGGATAATATTCACATGTCTACCCTACTTTTATAATTTTCGAATCATAAATCTATCGAATAGATTTATGATAGACTTTTTAAACTACAAGAAGATAAGGGGGACCATTACAAACAAGTAATAGAGATTTTTGTCCAGAAGGATAGCCAAATGGACTTCATCTTCAAGTCAAGGTAAGACCGCAATTTTATTGAAAATCGGATCTTACTAAGAGAGAACAATTCAATATTTAAATGATAAAATTAAAAAATGTGGGTATCCTTTTGTTGAACTGTCTGTTTAAAATTAATCGAAGCATCAGATAAAAAAAAGCTTTTGAAAATAATATTATATTTTGATTTAGGTCAAAATATTATATTTGTAAACCTGAAGAGTCAGTGCCAGTGCCTCACCAGCCATGAACCTCACTGCAGAAGCTTATATATGGACATCTAAGTTTTCTGTGCCCCACGACTTTTGTACATATAGAAACGCCACTGACTATATCTATATGCACACCATGCTTCTTAGCTTATGTTATTATATGCTAGTTATTCGAGTGTTTATTTTTATACCCGACAGAATACATTCAACTGATAGACTGCACAAAATAAGTTAGACAATGCATATCTATAGACCAGAAAAACACTAATTAAAAACAATATTATATTTTGATTTAGGTCAAAATATTATATTTGTAAACCTGAAGAGTCAGTGCCAGTGCCTCACCAGCCATGAACCTCACTGCAGAAGCTTATATATGGACATCTAAGTTTTCTGTGCCCCACGACTTTTGTACATATAGAAACGCCACTGACTATATCTATATGCACACCATGCTTCTTAGCTTATGTTATTATATGCTAGTTATTCGAGTGTTTATTTTTATACCCGACAGAATACATTCAACTGATAGACTGCACAAAATAAGTTAGACAATGCATATCTATAGACCAGAAAAACACTAATTAAAAACATTTCATCACAGAATTTCGTTCAAGTGCAAGGTAACATCTTTATAGACGATAGCATCTGTGCACATTGTTGTCTCTTATATTCGACAATTACTTCTGATTGTTGTATCTAACTTCTATGTTCCTCTTGCTGGTTATCCAGTTCTAGAATATTTGAAGAGCTTGGTAGAGCCACTGAGTCTTCTATGTATGCAGCAGCTGGATCCCTTTAGTGTTTTGTTACCGCCATCTACTGGCATTTGACAGTCTTACTTTGGCTATTTTTACAACTAAATGTTATGAATACATTCATGTTATCCCCCAAACTCCAATAATTGTTTATGAATTCATCGTTTTATATGCCTCCTTTTCTGTAGTAGGGTGGCAGTGGTTCAGTCTTTAGGGGATTGGACTTTGGACCGAAGGGTCGCCGGTTCACGTCCCAATTGGACCAAGAAATACAGAGTGTGGACTGGTACTGGAAAGGAGCCAGTTCACCTCCTGGGCCACTGTCGAAGTGCCCTTGAGCAAGGCACCTAACCCCCAACTGCTCACTGGCACCGGCTTGACTGGCTGCCTCCGCTCTGACCTCTCAACTGCATGTGCATGCAGCATGTGTGCATATAACTGTGTATTTGTATATGTATGTGCAGTGCATGTATGTGCATGTTGTAACAATTGTGTACTGTGTGTACTGTATTACCTGTATAAAAACACATGTGTGTGTATGACAGAGTGGAAACTGAATTTCCCCCTCCCATCTTCTTCTTTTAGTCCTTAGGACATTGTAATGTTAAAGGTCCCATGCCATGGCCATTTCTACTGATCATAATTCCATTGTTGAGGTCTACTAGAATAGATTTATATTGTGCAATTTTCCAAAATCACATTGGTTTCTCATACAGCATCTCTGTATAGTATGTGTATTCACTCTGTCCTAAACGGCTTATTGGGGTTCCTGCCCCCCCCCCCTCCCTGTGAGCCCAATGGCCGTCTGCGAGATACAGCAAAACCCATCGCGAACACACACCCGCAGCCTGGCTGGGAGTTTGTGTGTGCTCACACACCGACTCACAGGGTGTTTCTTAATGTCGAGGACGCAGCCTGGTGTGCAGCCTCAAAATTTCCCGCTACGAGGTACGCCGGCCCCAGTAGAATTCCAAGTATGCTGGACAGCCCTTCGGCGGCACTCGATGACGTAGTATGCTTGAAATAGTGGCTCTGGAGCAGCCTGCCTCGACATTGAGAAACAGTCTCGCCGCGTCCCGCCGTCTCAGGGAGGAGAAATCGGTAGAGCTGCAGCTGAGGAAAGATTGAGGGTGTTTCTCAATGTCGAGTACGCTTGCTTGGTAGCACATGTCTTCCGAGTCACTTGCTTCAGAAGCGAGGCAAGAATACTTCCTGGCATTCAGAAAACAAAGAGTGGAACAGGCTAGCAAGTGTGCAGGTGTGCGTCAAATGAGAGGTCCCGCCTTACATTTTCCGACATAGATTTGGGGAAATTTGTCCGTGGGCAAAGCTTTGTGGGGATTTTAAGACAGCGGAGTCTACACATGTGCATCCTCAAAATTTCTCCAAAGGAAGTACGCCGGGCTCGGTAGGATTCCAAGTATGCTGGACATTGGAACAGTACTTCGGCGGCACTCGATGACGTAGTGTGCTTGAAATAGTGGCTCTGGAGCAGCTTTACTCGGGATTGAGAAACACCCTGGCCGTTTCTCAATCGCGAGGATGCTTGTTTGGTAGCACATGTCTTACGAGTCACTTCCTTCAGAAGCTAGGCAAGAATCCTTCCTTGCATTCAGAAAACGAAGAGTGGAACAGGCTAGCAAGTGTGCAGGTGTGCGTCATATGAGGGGCCCCGCCTTACATTTTCCGCCACAGATTTTGGAAAATTGGTCCGTGCGCAAAGCATTGTGGGTTTTGAAGGACGCAAAGTCTACCCATGTGCAGCCAGAAATTACCCCCAAACCAAGGAAGCGGCCTCGGTGGAATTCCAAGTATGCTGGAGATTGGAATAGTCCTTCGGCAGCACTCGATGACGTAGTATCCTTGAAATATTGGCTTGGAAGCCAGTTTCCTCGCGATTGAGAAACGGCCCCTGAGTTTGTGTGTGTGTGAGGAAGTCCGTGGATTGGACTTAACTTAACGGCTCCAGGGATTGGTCTATTTGGACCAATGGGTCCATTTGGGTATGGGCACGTCACTATACCCAGGAAGAAAACAATGGAAAAAGAGAAATCTCCAACGAGGTATTCTGGGGCAGCATAGACAGGTCTTTTCTGTGTTAGAGTTTTACTTGCTACAGGGTGTACTTTGAGGGTTTGTGACTTTGCAGACCATTTACATGCATAAAAACCTTCATAAACATACAAGGGGACGGGTAATAACCGGAAAAGCATGACATGTGACCTTTAAATAGAGAAAATAACAGTTGCAAATAGTGACATTAATTAAGAGACAGGTGACTAGAGCAGAGCCCTCATTAAGGTAATTAGGAACACCTGTGCTTTTCCTGCTATGATAGCCTAAGTGACTGTCTTCTAAAGATTGAATTTCTAGGAGTTTTTTTATTCAGTTAATATTGTTGGCACGATACATTTCACAAATCTTACACTGAAAGGTTGCATGTAACTATTGCTACAGTCTATGTGTTGTGATTCATATACGCAATGCTAATTTCATTTAAATAGGATTTAACTAAATGTCCTGTCATTAGCTGTATATTTGTGAATTATTGTCTTTAGAATGGCCCCCGTGTTATAAACCTTTCAGAGGGTCAGTAAGGATGACAAAACTTTGTCAGTAAGGATGACAAAACTCCTAGTCAAGATATCGAACCTTTATTTATGGGTCCAACCCCTTTGAAATAACTGTAACATTTTTGGTATATTTACAATCAAAGTAAGAACACAAAAAGTAAATTGGAATGTCAATAAATAAAAAAGAAAATATCTTGAAAACTCAAGTTACAAAACGTGACAACTTAAAAAATAAAGTCCTATGAGGAATGGATCTGAATCTGGTCATATCTAGGGGAGAACTGTGTGAAAAAGGTGTTGAGGGGAGAGCAATCCCAGGCTCATTTACAACATTAAACTTTACATGTTACATAACACTACTTCTGAGAGCCAAGAGGCCACAGAAACAGGCCTAGTCCACCTCCTCCATCCTGGATGTGTCATCATCGTCCCCTTCAAGACGGGGCATGTCCTCAGTGAGCGCAGAGGTGACTTCATCTGGTGTCATATCATCTTCATCAATACCTAAAACAAGAAAAAGAAAAACATGATTAGTCAAAGAAGACATGTAGTTGTTTATATAATGTCCGTAAGCACAGATACTCACCGAGACCGAGCTTGATCATTCTGTAGATGCGATTGGAGTGGGTCTGGGGATCCTCCAAGGTGAATCCAGAAGAGAGCAGTGCCGTTTCAAAGAGCAGGATGACCAGATCCTTCACAGACTTGTCATTCTTATCAACCTCTGCCTTCTGCCTCAGGGTTTCCACAATGGGGTGGTCAGGGTTGATCTCGAGGTGTTTTTTAGCAGCCATGTAGCCCATGGTGGAGTTGTCCCTGAGAGCCTGGGCCTTCATGATCCTCTCCATGTTAGCTGTCCAGCCGTAGGTGCTTGTGACGATGCAGCAGGGGGAAGACACCAGGCGGTTGGACACCGTTACCTGCGGATGTCAACAAAAATGTACACCAGTTAGTTTCTGCCTTAATTGCACAACAGTGGTCAATAAAACATATTATACAACCCCCAATGATTTGTTTTGAGGTAGTTTCGTTTATAAATCCTCTCACCTTCTCCACTTTCTTCTCCAAGATATCCTTCATTATCTTGCACAAACTCTCATACTGAGCATTCTTCTCCTCCTGCTTCTTCTTCTCCTCGTCATCTTCTGGCAGCTCCAGGCCTTCCTTGGTCACTGAAACCAGGTTCTTGCCATCAAACTCCTTCAGCTGCTGGACACAGTACTCATCGATGGGCTCGATCATGTAAATAACTTCAAGGCCGGCTTTGCGGAGGCGCTCCACAAAGGCAGAGTTGGCCACCTGGTCTTTAGTCTCACCTGAAAAACCAAACACATTTATATTTTAACACATTAACTAACTCAGTTCACCCGTTTCTAAACTATTTGGAATCTAAATGTACAGTATAAGGATGAGAAGTGTCCTCACCAGTAATGTAGTAGATGTGTTTCTGGTTTTCCTTCATACGTGTGACATAGTCCTTCAGGGACACCAGCTCATCTCCAGAAGCTGATGTGTAGTATCGCAGCAGCTCAGACAGCCTCTTTTTGTTCTGAGAATCCTCATGGATGCCAAGCTGAAATACAAATAAAACTTAGTGTCAGTAACATGCATTTGAAAGCAACGTTGTATACGTAGATCCATTCATTAATTAAATATGTTACATTCTGGTTAAAAAAAATGGCATAACTATTTCAGTATCAAAGAGTAGATACACTGATATTTGTCTCCAAGAACTAACCATTAATAAAGTGTAAGTAATGTCATTAAGGAGCACCAAACAAGACTTAAAGCAGCTTTTCATTAGGGCAATATGGCCAAAGGATCAGACAGATGGCTAACACATTAAAAGGTCTGAAGTGCAAACTGGAATATTTCTCTGCAATTCAAGAGGTTTTTGTCAAGCTTTGCACTCTACAAACACACTATCCTGTTAAAATTCAGATTACATTTTGCAGGACTTGTGTGGACATTAACAAAGTATCAAACCAAGGCACAAGGGTTTAACACAAGGTGGCTGCCAACAGTTTAGATGTGACGAGATTAGGAACCCTTAACGGCTTGGACGGTGCAAGGTGAGAACACTAACCTTGATGTTCTTGGAGAACTGATCGTAGTACTTTTTGTAGTTTTCCTTGTCCTCTGCGAGTTCAGTGAAGAGTTCCATGCACTTCTTCACCAGGTTTTTGCGGATCACTTTCAGGATCTTGCTCTGCTGCAGCATCTCTCTGGAAATGTTCAGGGGAAGGTCCTCAGAGTCCACTACACCCCTGATGAAATCTGATAGGATGGATAAAGACAACCTGATCAGCCATACAGTCAAATGTCTATTTCTTATTTTAATTATATAAGCTGATTATGTGATTTATGAAGAGTATACGCAAGGCCTGTCACGATAATTAATTTTGTTGGACGATACATTTTCCCGGAAATTATTGCGATAAACGATAATATTGTCAGCACCGTTGTAAGACCATCTTAGACCACTGACATAATGATAATATATAATAATAATTCAAATACATCCTTTGAAACAGAACTTTTATTGAACATTTAACATTGCGAATGAAATGTGAAATAATATTCAAATACATAAATTATATAAATAAACAAATGAATTAAATTATAAAAAATTAATTAAATCACACACAACCGAAACAATAAACTAAATAGACTCGGGCTGGAAAGCAGAGCTCTCTCTCATTATATATATATATAAATTAATGCTGTCAAAATTATCGCGTTAACGGCGGTAATTAATTATTTGAATTAATTGCGTTAAAATATTTAACGCATTTAACGCATGTGCAGAATGGCCCGCCCCATACATCCCACCAGTGGCAGCGCCAGGGTATGGCTGGGGTAGGCTACACCCATAACAAGAAATGGCTTAGCCCCACCATGAAAAATGATGTTAAAGTAAGCAAAATAAAGTCCGCCAACTCGCGCCGAGAATTGCACAGACAGCAGTTAGTAAGATTGATTTCAGTAGCCACATGTCTGGAAATACCGAAGACCAGAAACGGTTTTGAAAACTTTCGTCGCGTAGTGATCGTCTTCTCAATAGAACATCTTTGATAATGTCTTCTGGCCAATCAGAATCAAGATAACGGCGTGGTGTTGTTGCAGGAAGTCCCGACGGAGAATACTTTTGCTGTAGTACAGGGGTGCACATAACTGGTACGCAGGTTATGTGCGTAATCTGAAATGCGTACCGTCACTTGTGTCACAAAGCACATTTGCGTACCGACGTACTTGTGAAGCTTTTCCAGAAGGCGGTTAGATCACCGGACGACAGAGTCGGTCTCCGTGTGCACAGACAGGGCTGCTGTTAACGTCGGTCTGGAGAACGGAATTGTGCCAAAACTACGCCAACCGGCTTTTTTCTCGAGTCGTTTGCTCCCAGCTGGGAAAATGGAATGGGGTGGTTGTGTTTCAGGTGCAGTTTAAGGTTGGCCGTATTGCCTGCTTTTGTTGCTACCTTTTTAAAACAAATGCGAAACACCGCCCGGCTCATTCAAGTCCGTAGGTTCGCCTCGTTGATTTGGCTTAAATGCAAAATATTCCCACACCGGAGATGGAGTTAGGTTTTGCAACCAATTACATTTAACTTCAGGTTCCCCTCGAGTAAGTCACACGTTGTCTCCAGCTTTTCTCTATATTATTCATTTGGCTGCTACACTGCTGCACGCGGAGTGTCCTGACCTGGATGTGTGTGAGCCCCGCCCCTCACGGCGCGCCTGGTCGGCAGCCACAGCGCGCCTGGCTAAAATGCTGGTCACATCCTTATGTAAACAAACACGCATGTAAACGGCAATTTATCGAGGTCATTTTTATTTATAGTACGATAAGTCAATTACCTAGTATATACACGCTAGTATTTTGTGGCTTGAGTTAATACTCACTGAGGTACTCGGGGATGAGCTCCTCGCAGTTGTCCATGATGAAGACCCTGCGCACGTACAGCTTGATGTTGTTCTTCTTCTTCTTGTTCTCAAAGAGGTCGAAGGGAGCGCGGCGAGGAACAAAGAGCAGAGCGCGGAATTCCAGCTGACCCTCTACGGAGAAGTGCTGGGAGAAAGACGATCCATTAGGTCAGTATTCAAGTTAAATCTCACTACTTTTATTACATATGGATAAAGAATCATTTAGGTGCCCTACTTTGACAGCAAGGTGGTCTTCCCAGTCGTTGGTGAGACTCTTGTAGAACTCTCCATACTCCTCATTAGTGATGTCGTCAGGGTTACGCGTCCACAGGGGTTTGGTCTTGTTCAGCTCCTCCTGGTCAATGTACTTCTCCTTGATCTTCTTCTTCTTCTTCTTCTTGTCTGAACACTTGTCGTGGTCGTGCTCCTCATCAGACCCGACGTCCTCAATCTCAGGTTTGTCCTCGTCCTTGTCCTCTTCTTCATCCTTGTCTTTTTCCTTTTCCTCTTCCTCCTCTGCCTCGTCGTCACTCACCTCCTTGTCACGCTCTTTCTCCACCTAAATGAATATAGAGTTCAGTCAATGGCTATCAGGCTAATTAATGTGATTTATTTCCTTAAACAACTTAAATGAGGACTTACAAAGAGTGTGATCGGATAGCCAATGAACTGCGAGTGTTTTTTCACAATCTCCTTGACTCGTTTCTCATCTATGTATTCGATTTGGTCTTCCTTCAAGTGTAGGATCACCCTGGTGCCACGCCCAATGGGCTCAGCTACATAGAAAAAAAACACGGGTCAATGCACGTTACATGTAACCTCCTGTAGGTACCCCTTTATCGATAGATAGAAATCAATTGTTATTAGCAATAAAGTAAGGGCTTTTATAATACTTACAATTGTCCACTTTGATTGTGAATGAGCCTCCAGCAGAGGATTCCCAAATGTATTGCTCGTCATCGTTGTGCTTGGTAATGACTGTCACCCTCTCAGCCACTAGGTATGATGAGTAGAAACCCACTCCAAACTGACCGATCATGGAGATGTCGGCTCCAGCTTGCAGAGCCTCCATGAAAGCCTTGGTACCAGACTTGGCGATTGTGCCCAGGTTGTTGATCAGGTCAGCCTTGGTCATGCCGATACCAGTGTCAATCAAGGTAAGTGTGCGTCCCTCTTTGTTGGGAATAACTTCGATTTTTAGGTCCTTGCCACTATCAAGTTTAGTGGGGTCAGTCAGACTCTCATAGCGGATTTTGTCCAGGGCCTGGGGGAAAGACAAAAAGCTATAAGTGTGGATAGAAATTTCAATAATTTTCTATTATTCAGAGATTTGTGAAACAAACTCAAACTTCTTAGACACAACATGAGATTAAAAGGAAACACCTTCAGCCTAATACTATGACAAACTTACATCTGAGGAGTTTGAGATAAGCTCCCTAAGGAAGATCTCTTTGTTGGAGTAGAAAGTGTTGATGATCAAGGACATCAACTGAGCAATCTCAGCCTGGAATGCAAACGTCTCAACCTCCTCCTCCATTGGTTGGTCGTGTGATTCAGACATCTAAGCAGAGGGAACAAATGACTATTTTTAGAACATGCATATATCATGGATCACAAATGAACACACAAAATAAATGCTCTGTATGATCCGCTGGCATCGTTTGTGTCCCTAAAGCAAGGCCTACATAATTATTTAAATTTGAAAAATGAATGCATTGCCCATTGAGGAGATGTTTGACAATTATTTATGACTCTCTTATACTTTCTTTTGCATTTTTACAGGCAGGTTAGCCCTCTGTGTGCTCGCAACATTTTCATTGGTCTGTAGATTGTCTGCAGCTCTGTGAGTCACTACACTGTCACACTAATCACCCTGCAGTAATGTGCAAATCATTTAAGTTACACCGTACAATAAAAAAAAAAAATCAACTCCACAAAGAATCCTACTCATTACCAGTGTTGGGACTAACGCGTTACAAAGTAACTGTAATGCCGTTATTTTTGGCAGTAACTAGTACTCTAACGCATTATTTTTTTAATTCAGTAACTCAGTTACTGTTACTACATGGTGCGTTACTCCGTTTTTTTTTATATATATATATATATATATATATATATATATATATATAGTCTCGGCTCCCAGACATTGGTGAGCGGCGCCAACAGCGAGGCGAACAGAGATGAGAACTGTACTTAAGTACAGTACTTGAGTAAATGTAGGCTACTTAGCCTACTTCCTGTGTCACATGCGCTGTGGGCGTGTTTGTGTTTACTAACAAGACTATCATGGCGGCGGCGGAGCTCAAGTCGAGTTTCTCCGCCTGGAGATATTCTCACTATTTCACTTTTGTCGAGCACAAAGAAAAGAACGTTTTAGTTAAATGTAAGTTGTGTCTCGGCGGGTCAATGATCCTATCTACTGCCCAAAACAGCAATTCAAATCTGTTGAAACATCTGCAGAAACAACATGCTGGGACGAAGCTAGTAGCTAAGACCACAGACCCAGGCCCTTTCTCCTTTCATCAAATCCCCCTCCTCGACTCCTCGGTCCTCCGGTAGTGACCCGGAAATGAATTTCAGCGCGCCATGTTGAAGGACATCTACATTTCTCTAAATGCACTTCGAGGACCGAGGACCGAGCGTCGAGGAGGCTCTCTGGAGGAGCTATAACCGAGGATACACTGATGGGTCCTCCACGGCTCCTTCGTGGATATATTTCCGGGAAAAGAGATGTTTCAAAGAGTCGTGAGGCACGGCCCGACTTATCTCAGCCAATGAAAGCTCTGCATGCATCCCCTGGACATTATTTTATTAACTGCTTTCATCGCAATGCCATGTTTACAGTGAGAACAGCTGTGAGGTCCGTGCAGAAAGCAGAGCAGTGTGTAAAATATATATCAGTCAGTATAACAGGCCTACTCTCTTTATTTGCTTTAATAAAATACACAATGGCTGTAGCCTGTTTTAGGAGCTGTAGGTGTGTGTGGTACAGTGTGTGCGTAGATGCAGCGGACAGACAGGTCTCAGTTGGTTTGGTGTCCTCTGCTTACTTTTAATACTTGTAAATAAAACTTTTGGCCCGTAATTTATTTCCCTCATTGTAGTGACCAGAGAGGGGAGAGGGGATATATCCAATCTCTGATTGTGTTACGGTATTATGAGAGTGCTCTGTTTGATTCTGAAATTGTATATATTTATATATACGTATGTGTGTGTGTGTGTGTGTCCACATCTGTAGCCTGTTATTGTCTCATTATACCACACTGTGAATGAATCAAAGTAAATATATAACTCATCATGAACACATCTGTCCATCAGACAGAGTGCTGCTGTGCCTCCTGTCATCATTAATGGACGTCTCTTTAAGATGACCGCTCAGAGGAGAGGAGTTATCATTTCTCTAACCGCCTGCTGCTTCCCCTCCTCTCTCCTCGGTTCCCCTCCTCGGCTCCTCCGCTCGCATCTCCTGTGGGCGGGACTAAGTCTCAAGGATAGGCGTCAAGGGGGGAGTTAGAGAAATGAGAAGGGGCCCCAGACTCCTCCGACGCCACTCCACCTAAGCAACAGCGGCTGGATTTTAACCGAGGGACTGCTAGCCAGGGCAAAGTTGATAAAGCCATTGCACGGTATGTTGTAGAACACATGCAGGCTATTTCTACTATTTGTATTATTCTCCAATGCAATAACAGTAATGAAATGAAGGCTATAAGGGCATTAATGGGAGCCCTTTTTTTAAGTAACTAATGCGTTACTGTTCACAGTAATGCATTACTTTTTGGGGTAAGTAATCAGTAGTAACTGAGTTACTTTTGAAATGAAGTAACTAGTAATGGTAACTAGTAACTGTTTTTCAGTAACTAGCACAACACTGCTCCTTACAGAGGTAAATCAATACCTCTGACACAAATATCAGCATTTCTTACATGGTTGCTAAGTTAATGATTATCCATTAACATTGTCAACCACAAGTCATAGGCAGTAACAAAATCCAGTCCAAATAATAAGTTCAGTTAACATCAGTAATGAGAAGTAACATGAGAAATGCAACAGTAATGCATCACTTGTGCAGGGGGGTGGGGACAGGTGGTGTGACAGACTGTCCAGCTATGCTCAGCTCCACCTGCCTATAATCCATCTTTGGCAAGTGACGCTAATTCCACCCGCTTCCATCTATACACAAGTTGCATAATATGCATTTCATTTCCTGCAAATTCAATAAACATTGAGCGTGTAGAAAGTGAATTGTACTCAGCAGATTTTATTAATTCCAAACTGTCATTTACATGCCCCCCCCCCCCCACCCCTAGGATACATGACTATTATAGTGTTACTCTCATATCATTTTAATTGTGTCATTTATTACTCTCTTTTAATCCCTCAAATGCACAAACAGACACACTGTTTTTTTGTTTTTTTTTTGTCTCCATGTATATTTTGTAATTTGTTATTTACTTGTAAATGCTTCTTATTGTCTTCTGAGTATGTGTGACACTGTACTTGTATGCACTTGTCTTGTAACTCCTATATCACTAAATAAAAAATAAAATAAAATAATCCAAACTGTCAAGATATTTAATTAATTTGTTTCCACAGCCGCATAAAACAAAATAACGTTTTAACTTTTCAACCACACATGTTATTAGATAGCAACAGTGCAATTAAGCTTTCATGTTTAAATGGATACAATGAGTTGTTGGTTTATCAGAGGAGCACGTGGCTATGGATTACTTTTAAGCAGCAGTTAAAATGGCTCCCCCTTCCGGTTCCCCAGGTGAGTTGCAAGTTTCTAGAAGGTACCAAAAGGCGAGCAGAACTCTAGCAGTTTCCATAAGAATCGAAAGCTCCTCCTCATGGCCATCTGATGAGGATCTGTAAATGGTCGCCTTTTATTCACTTTGTTTGAACTGAGGAATGAAAGACTCTCTGCTCAGGAATTGTGGTCTTGGTTGTCAATTTTGTGCCACTTAACATAATTCCTGCATGAAGTGCACCTCTTTTGCATCATGTGACTGGTAATTTCAGGCAGGAAAGATAGTTACCTAAATCATATTGGAAAAAGTTTAGACGTGTGCAAAAAAACGCTGACATGATAACCGTTACAAATCTTGATTTGTAAACGTACATTGAGATAACCAGCCTCTGGCTGCAACAGTATTGTTATGAGCCGTTAATAAAACGATGCACATTAACTAGATTTAGTTGCATCACCATTGAAATCCAGGCATGTCAGAATATTATTACATAGTCATTTATAAAATACCAGTATTGATGGACAACGGTTAAGCTTTACCTATATCATAACTAAATTGATATTAGCTTACATTAACCATGAATGTCAAAGTGTTATATTACAATTAGGCATCTCGTTATTATTTGTATAATAGTAAAGAAATATTTCAATAATTTACCTTGGTCCTGTATCGAAGACTCCCGTGTGAAATGTGTGGACTTAAGTTAAGATGTGGACTGCTGACAGGTCCCCCTTGCAGCTTTTATATCCCCTTCGAGAAATCCTCCCAACCTGAGCGTCCAGAACCATCTGGAATCTTCCTCTCTACAGCTCTGTGTTGGCAGCTGATAGGCTATGTGTGCTGTCAATCATGATGTGTGTACTCGCCTCTGTCCATTTATGGCTTGAGGAGGCTGGACTAAAGGAGGGGATTTGACGAAGGCGTGCGGGGGCAGAATAACTACAATGAACCATGCAGTGGCAGTGCTTAGGGGAGAAGGGGGTAAATTGAACCACCCCCTGTAACCAGGCAACGCCTTATAGTTGTAATCACGTGACCAGTAATTATGCCAGTTCATCTTGCCAGTTCTACCCATTTCTCATTGCCTGTGAAAGAGAGAAGGCTTGTTTGAGACAAGCGAGACCTGCGCAGACCTGCGCAAT
This sequence comes from Notothenia rossii, assembly GCF_949606895.1. Taxonomy (NCBI): domain Eukaryota; kingdom Metazoa; phylum Chordata; class Actinopteri; order Perciformes; family Nototheniidae; genus Notothenia; species Notothenia rossii. The sequence goes on along the minus strand of NC_136906.1, from coordinate 62,343,681 downwards.
TTCGATCAACGTCTTGCTCGTGCGTTGCATGATGGTTAGTCATTTTGTCCGACTTGCTCTGGAGGCTCGCTCACATGAGACGTTGAAATCTCGCGGGACAAAGACGCCCGCAGCCGAGAGCGAGGCGCGGCGAGGCGGCGCAGTTCGTCTCCACGGGCTGCGGAAGCGAAATGCTTTATGGGAAACGACTCGCTGGTATCTCGAGCTGAGCGCTCATTGGTGGTTTTTACCCCGTGCTGCTGATGAAACTCTCAAATTGGCTCGGCAAAAGTTTGTTGTGGTTTGGTGTCAGTTTTACATCGCCACTTCCATTCTCATTTTTCATCATTGTTCCACAATGTTTATCATCATGAAATTAATATCTATATATGTTATACTATACTTGCACTGCTTACCGTTTTTATACTTTATATATCTTAGCATATTCATACACACTGTTCATACTGCTCACAGCTGCTGTGTAGTGTATTCATACCCCTCACTGTTTATTCATCATTCACTTCATTCTATCTTTTATTCTGTAGATTGTGTACATTACTTTTCACTTTACTGCTTGTTGCACTCCTGGTTAGAAGCTAAACTGCATTTCGTTGTCTCAGTACCTGTAAGCTGTGCAATAACAATAGAGTTGAATCTAATCTTGAGCGGGAACAAATGTATTTACTTAGTACATATCTGACATTAACGATTAAACACATGTGTGAATTCTTTATAAATGCAAACTTAGTCAAGCCGACTCCGGAGGTGACGGTTGAAGGATTATTTGTATGCACCTTAAAGTTGTTTGCAATCCGCCAAAAAACTGAGAGAAGTTGAAGGCGAAACAGCAGCAGAAGAAGAAGAAGAAGAAGAAGAAGAAGAAGAAGAAGAAGAAGAAGAAGAAGAAGAAGAAGAAGAAGCCGACTCGGAGCTGTCCGACTTCAGGCGAGCTTTTTGAGACCTTCCCCGCCTGCGATCGGCTATTCTCGTCTACTTTCGAGGCAAGCCGCAACGCGTCTCAAACAAGCCTGCTCATTGTGATCTCGCAAGTAAACCTTTTTACAAAAAAACGTTTTTTGCTTGTCAAAGTAAATTTTCTAGATGTCAGCTATATCGGCTGTCATGTCAAAAAAAAAATATCCAGGTTTAAACAAATATATTGTTGATGTGTTGACAGCGTATTAAACCATGTGAATCATTAAGCTAAAGATGACTGAATTTTAATAGGCTATTTTTTCTAAAATGGTGGCTATGGGGAAAAGTGAACCATGGGCCTTGGGGTAAGTTGAGCCAGTTTTTCAATGGAGAAATTAATGAAAGTAGGCCAAGTTGATAATAAGAGCTCATTGTATATAGGCTACATTTAAAGTTGAATTTACCCTGTGTTTCATTGGTAAGATGTATGAAATTGTATCACCATTTTTATGATTACTTTTCCTTTTAACATTTAAAAAAAATAATCAATTCAATCGAAATTTATATTAAATATTTGAAAAATTAAACTTGTATTTGGTTTGTTATTTATTGTTTATAGTTACCTTTAAGATTTGTTGTAGGTATGCACAGGTTTGAACAGGTATGCCCAGGTTTGAACAGTGGTTCAATTTACCCCCTGACCTGGATCAACTTACCCCTAACCCGGGGCAAGTTGAGCCACAAGACCACTTTTTTTTTAGAAGTAATATTTTCACTGCCCTTGATCAAATATTAATTATGATCATTGCCATTGATAAGAGACATCCTGAATTATAGGTGTGTGTTTTCATTTTTACTATGTGCAGTGGTGTAGTGGGGTTTTTGTTACAGGGTGGATGGGCCGGGGGGGTACACTCTGGACCTCTGTCGCCTGTCAGCGCAACTTACATGATGCCGTTTAAAAAATATGATAATAAAGGGCGGTGCCGGCCATCAGCGAACCAAGCCGGCCTTTCTGCGCGACTGTCACTCAAATACGGGACAGTCTCAATGTGTAGGACGTGGGACAAATGATACAAATGCTGTGTGTGCACTGTGCAGTCCCGCACAAAGTGGGGCACCTGGTCACCCGTCACACACACGCTTCAAATCAAGTTGCATAAATGCTTGAGCTACGTTTTTATTATAATTACTGTGAAATGTATGATGTGTTAGTCATTATTACAACAAATACACACTTGCAACCGATAACACTGGCAATGATTTTATATTTATTAGACTATTCAAAAAAAATCATGCTTCAAAAAAGTGGGGGGAAGGCGATCCCCCGCGTTCAACGACCACTACACTCATAAAAACGATTCAAGCCCTTCTTAGACTTGACACAATAAACAAATGTTTGCTTTATTAAATATTTTTAATTAAGAAATAAACCTAAGTATAGTTCATTAGTGTAACACAAATTACTTTAATCAATTCACTTATTAAATGTATTTAGGACAGATGAACTCAAAATGAATTGTTTTCATCTGGGGACCGCCCCTTTGCACATCCCCTTTGCGCATGCGCAACATCCATTCTGTCATTTGCCGCCTTTTGTCTGACTGTGAAAACTGACTGGGGAAAGTCTATTCTTTGGTAAGTATTTATTTTAGTAGTCTCAAGTAGTTTAGAACGTAACCGGTTTCCAAGTAATGCCTTTTCATAATATCGACAAGAATATTTGAAACCACCGTGTTATATTTTGCTCCGTTTTTAGTTGGGTAAACGGCAAGCTAGCTATAGCTAGCCAGATAACTGGTAGCTAGAAGCTAGCTTGCTACATGTGGGTATCATTGAATACCTGCTGGATAATGGAGATCAGTAGATTGTATTATATTAGATTTAATGATATTGTCATTAAACACAGTACACCAAAATTCAGTTTATATCCAACCAAAAAAATGCAAAGAGTAATTAAAGTGCATGAGGTAAGCACCGCCATTTTCTATCATAAAGCTCTGCAGGTTTGTCACCAATCCAGGCCTTAGTGCAGGCAGGCAGAGGAGGACAGGTGAAGCCATTCGTTTCTGTAGGAGTTCAGTTGAGTTTAGGCACTGGTCTTTTTTTTTACTGCCAAATATTTAATATAAATAATGTGCTGAGTCTTTTATGGGTAAACTCACTCACAAGCAGGCACCCACAATTATGCCGAAACTTAGGCCTAAGTTACTTTTTTGATTCCATTTTACTTCTCAGAGTAGTTTTAATGCTGCATACCTTTTGCTCGTACTTAAAGTCCATGTAATGTCCAAAATAAATGTTATTCTGTGTTAATAAATCGCTTCATCACTTTCCACTGTTTCATTTGACATATCAACATCAATGATTCTTTCCATAAATACCCCCCAAATAACATGAAATGTGTGCCACTTTCCCGTGTTATTCCGCTCCGGTAGCGAAAAGCTTGCCAGCCATTAACCCAGCTGTGTGACGTCACACGTGGCAAACACCAGCCTCGTCTGGATTGTTTGTTTTGTATCCTTCCGCTATTTTCGCTCAACATATGTGTAACCGGACCTCGCTAAACTTTTTTTATCTAACAATTCATGATGGGGAAGCGATGTGTAGTTGTGAGCTGTGAATGTTTCCTGATTGCTATAAACATTGATCATGGGTGCTGGAAGATTGTGCACAAAACTCGGGTCAGAATTAAGTTACTACAGGTGTTATGCCAGCTTGAGCTAAATGTCACCAGAGTACAGTGAACTTGCCTAGTGACTGAAATATATAAAAGTTGAAGTGAAATAAGTAAGGCCAAAAATGAATTACGTCTGAATATCTTTATTATCTTTATTATTTTTACCACTTTTAATTATTTGTGGGCTCGCACATATACCAAAATAGACTAATGTACACTGCAATAAAGATAAAATGTTACAAGTGAAAAATTAACAAAAGAACCCTTTTTTATTTATCAAACAGTAAATTAATACAATCTTACAAATTTGCGATTTGGAAAATGTTGTTATATTTACATGTTTCTTTGGAAAAATAATATTGTAAATGATGTACTTTGTAAATTATTTACATCATGCGAAACCATTTTAACCAGTTCAGCTGCATGACTTATGTCAAATTACAGATTTGGCCATTGAAATCCCTGATAGCGGCCTCCCGGTTCAGGGAAAGTCTTCCGTATCTCGGTTACAGCACATGCAGGCAGCGGGACTCTGATTTTTGGGCCGAGTACACCCCAGCACCAACGTACAAACTGTCGATAAGCTGTATATCGATACTTCCTAATGAAAAAAAAGTATACAGATTATAAATATATTTGGAGAAAAATAAAATGTTATGTAGTACTATTATGTAGCAATGGTTACAAATTGGCTTATAACATGATATTTGTATTTTACTTGTACAAAATAAATATGAGGTTATACATGACTGCTTGACAGAATCATAGACCTCTTATATATTTCCTCACATGTGTAGTTGTTTCTTTTCCCAAGCATACATTGAACTTGCATACACAGAAAAAATAAAAGCCAAGCTGTTTTTGACTGCTTGAAAGAGTTTAATGGTATCTTTAAAAGTGTACCATATCTGTAGCGACTAAAAGTATTATATGAAAGCAAAGCTGCAATAGGCAGTTGGGTCAATCAATATTTACTTACTGGTGTAGTGGGCCATCAACTGCTCTGCGTTGTTGTTTGTATTGAAGATACGCTATTTTCAGTGTCCAAACACTGAGACAGCCTTCTCTAAAGCCTGGGTGGCTAATAATGCACCTTGGGTTCTCGTCGGTGTCTTCTATCTGGCAGAGTCCTGCACGGGTCTGATTTTCAAGACCCGCTCCCACCCCGCACCCGTGACGTGCAGTACCGAACCCGCCCCGCTACCCGCACATATTGCCAATTAGTTCCGCAACCCGACCCGACCCGCCGGCACATGATCCGCAACCCGACCCGAACCCGCATATATATAAGCAGTGACAACGTGCAATTATTAACACACGCAGTTGCATATTTGGCTCAAAAAGCCTGGGATGTTGGTTATTTTCTCCATCTAGGATGACACCAAAAGCCTCCCAGACGTTGGATTTCGCTCTTGAGGAAGAGTTATTGAAAATGCTGTATTCTCCGCTATAGAGAGCTTCACCTCAGCCATTCAGAATGTGGTGCGCTCAGCAGCAGATAGATGCACTGCAGAGGTTATGATTATGCTCGGTACCGCGGAGGAGAGGTCTGAGGATTTAAACATTAAACTAAATTATTATTGTTTAAATATATTTATTATGCAACACCCGCAACCGGACCCGCATCATCTTTGTTTTACCCAGAAGCGAACCCGGAAAAAAGCGTTTGAAAAAATACCACCCGCAAATCACCTTTTTTGCGGGTCACCCGTCGGGTACCCGCGGATACCCGACCCGATGCAGGACTCTGCTATCTGGTCAGTAGGTTGCAAACTGTCTATTTGTTCCATCACCTGCCAGATCTCTCTGCAGCATACACATTCATCTGCAGTGGGCATGCTTTCACAGCATTGACATGTACACCTGAATATTGTACATAACATTAAAAAACAAAACAATATCTGCCGGACGTGTGAGGAACAGATGACAAATTAAGATCGACATTTAGTGCAGGTCAAATTAAATAAAACAGAATTTACCATTCAGTATTGCCGACTCGAGTCTCGCCGGCTGCGGAATCCGCTTCTCTTTCACAAGTTTCTGCCTCGTTGTTCGATTGCCGGGCAGGAGGCTCGTACTTATAAGGCAAGATGCATTGAAGTGAAAGGCTAGCTGGTTCACTCTCTACTTCTGTAACTGAATCCAGATAACCCACCGAATCTGAGCTTGAATGATCGCTGTCGCTGTCGCTGTCTGAAGTTATCGCGTTGCTTGCCATTTGGACTGATTTGATCAAATGGCAATGTTTGCCACGTGTGACGTCACCGCTCGTTCGGGAGTGATCGGGGGCGTACTCGGCAAACTTCGGAACCAACATCGGTTTTTAACGTATATGTCATTTAATTATGACGAAACTTTAAACATTTTTATTTATTTTTATTCTGGTGATATCTAAACTACATGTTAAAAAACACCTGTGTTAGATGCATTACATGGCCTTTAAGGTAAACCTTTAGAAAAAGAGTCATCACTTTGAATTTGTTAGATTTGGGTGATTCTATGGTACTGTTTGAGACACATTTATATAATTCAAATCCAAAATGTTGCAAACACAAAGATTAAATAAAGAAGCACCATTTTTGTAAAATATTTTAAATAAAGACATTCAAGATTAAAAGTCAATGGTGTCTGTAAAGTGTGAATTTTCCTTTACTTGAATACTTTTATTAAACATGGTCAACATTCATTTTCAGACGTTTTGATCTTCAGATGGTAGTGTTGATCATTCATTGTAACATTTGCCCAACTAGATGCATGTGGTAATGAATAATCATACATTTAGCTAGCTAATGATACATTTTCCGAAATTGTTTTATATTTTATTAAAATGTCGGTGTAAAATATTTGACATGCTTTCATGATTGGATTTCTGTTATGTAGCTTCAGTTTTGCTGTAAAATGATTGTTACTCTATTCTAAATGTTAACATTTTATCTGTTTTCTTTGGTGAGAGCTCTCATGCAATGTTAACTAATGCATTCGTACTCACATCTCTAATATATTTATCTCTTATTTTGCCGTTTCATTTGGTTACCAAGCTACTTGTGGGAACCTCCTAATGATAAGTAATAAGCTAATTTGTCAATACTGGCACAAGCTGATCTGTATCATTGTCAGTTGCTCAGTGTGAAATGTACTAATTGTCTTTATTCTTCTTTTCAGATTATGAATGTGGCAGTGTAAGGTCTGCAGTTTGGAACTAGCTAGCAGGTATTTGTTGTTACAACAGTTTAGGCAGACCCATGGGCATTTTAGGGGCAGTTATCGCTATCCATGTCCATACTCAGATTGTCCGTGTACATTTGATACATGGAGTCAGCTACTAAATCACACATACAAAAGTCATGCTAAACAGCAAACTCCAAAGCCAGTAGAAGTACCTACATTCCAGTGTCATGTGTGCTCTTGCAGAGAACTAGCAACAGAAAAAGTTTTTTTTTCAACACATCAATGGACATCTCAGGCATGATGAAACAGTTATGATGAAAGCGTGTATGTTTCTAGGATGCACATTTAAAACTAACATTCACAGTACATTCAACACACACAAAAATAGGAAACACAAGGAACATACATTAAAAGATTTTAAAGTCAATGTCGTCAGTACAAGCGGTCAGTCAGACAGTTCAGCAGTTGGGCCAACAGAGTCTGTGGATACAGATCATGAATATGAAACACTAAGTTGTGGTGATGCTGCAGAAATACACCTGCCGAATTTAATTGAAGAGAAAATTGCTGGCATTTTATTGAAGTTGGAAAATATTGTTCACATTCCAAAGGCAGTTATTGATGAGGTCCTTTCTGAGCTTCACTACATATTAAGTACAGCATCTTTACCGGTCACTGAAGCTATTGTTTCTGATGTATTCCAAAGTCATAAACTACAAGTTGAAGAGTCAGTAGTTGATGAACTTTCCACTGTTCTATGTAAATCTAATCCGTTGGGCATAGCATGCAAAGGACGGCCATCTTGCTACTGCATATAAACGTACACAGTACTATACCTCTCATTTTGGGGTTTTAGAACCGGTTGAGTACATACTAGATGCCCAGAGGAATAGGACATTTCAATACATCCCTCTTACAATCTTTGCAACGTTTGTTTGTGCATGTTTGTATGTGTTGACTGTTTTTATTATTGTCTATAATGATTAATGGCTCCACAATCGCAATTTGAATTTGCCAATTATCCTACGCCCCAATTTTGTAGTAATTCTGATAAACAAGTAACACATTGTTGTATTTTGTTTGTCAATAATATTTTTAAGGTGAATGCAGAGTTCTTGCGCATCACCACCAAGCCACTGCAATCGAAGTTCATGTATCAGCTGGACCACTTTTCCGACAAGCTGCTACAAATCTTCACCAGCAAAGGAGGAGTGAAGGGGAAAAAGGTAAAGGAAGCACTTGCAATCACAGATTCGGTTAGTGCAAATGCATTTTTCGTCAGATACCATGTCCTTCTTAGAGGTATTTCGACTTACACGACCTTTCTGGTCTTCAGACAACCGCTCTGTCGCACCCACATTAACTAAATTCTGTCTTGATTTGTCGACCCTGCTTTAGTGTGACAACATCAACACCAGGAGGGAGTGCATCCTGAGAAGCCTTGTAATATGCCTAAATGAAGATCCAGACTTGTTCTTCAAGGAGTATCTGGTAAGTTTATACAATATTTTTCCCATGTAACGTTGAACAGTGTTACCCTAACTTATTAATACCATGGCATGTATTTATAATGAGAACATCCTATGGCACACCACCATCCATACCCAAGGCTAGATGTCTATAATGTCAACTTCTCGCTTGCGTGTATTACTTAAGTATCAATAAATAAATGAATGTAAAAATAAATACAGGAATAAATAAGGAAATAAATAAATAAATATGGATATTAATGAATAAATAAATGTATACATTAATTCATGGATAAATAATTATATACCAGGGAGTCCGCGGGGTCTTAAAAAGTATTAAAAGTTGATAAATCAATTTAGCGAAAATTAAGGCTATTAAAAGTATTAAACGGCATTTTCCAAGGTATTAAGAAGGTCCAAAGCAACGACAACATGAAACACCCTTTAATTTACTGAAACGACATGTCGGGAAACCCCCCAAGGCGGCCCCATGCATAGCGCGCCGTAAAATGCTGCTTCTTATTTTAAGTTTCGTTGCCTTGCTCCGCTCTGTGTGGGGGGGGGGGGTCCCAAGGTGGGTAGACCGGCATACGCAACGCTCTGGGGGTCCAACGGCTCCGTGCGTAAGCCCTATATGATCATTTTCTGATAACGATGAAATAGCCCGCCTCCCTCTCCCCACGTCTCCTGCTGCTGCTGGGCTGTTAGAAGAGGGGGAGGAAAAGAGAGGCAGTCACCGTTTATTAAATATTATTATAAAGAGAACAGAGTCGTTATCAATTTGTTTTAAAGCTCAATAATAGCAAAGAAGACCTCTGATCGGCACTTTTCTAATTTTGTACGGAAGATTTCAACTTTAACGGACATGTTGACCGGCGGATTTTTTTTTTTAACGGAAACTGCCGCACGGTTCCCTCGTTCCTTGGAAGAGGCTAAGAGGTGGGTGTTTTTCATCTGCTGGTGGACTACCTGAGAGATATACAGCAGGAGAACACGTCGTCCACCGCGGAGAATAAACAGAAGGGCAACCATGGCAACCATGCTCCAGGGTCTTCTTCGCTGCTTTTGGTGTATTTTGTGGCGTCAGCAGCGCCACTTACAGGCCTGGCATATGTACTACAGCGTTTCCAGCATTTCCAGCGGTCTAGTGTGAACGGACACATTAATGAATCGTGTGTGAACGGAAGACTTTTGCGTTTGCGTATGCGTTTTGCCGTATGCGTCCTCGTGGGGCCGGGGTCTAAGCCAAACTATATCCGGTCACAGAGATCTGCTATTTTAAAGTAAAGTCAACACATATCGACCCTAATATAGTCTATATTAAGAACGAGAAAAGTCTTAACATATATATCGTTTTTTGTAAACATATGACAAATGTGTGAGGGTGATGACGTCAGAGCATCGTCCTATGTGCCAGGGCTTAGCCCCGGACAGCCCCAGCCCAATTTAACCCCTGGGTTTATGTGAGGGAGCTCCTATATGGCATTACCCCGCTGAAGCTCACCAAAGTTTAATATATTTCATAGTTCAAAGTTTTGTCAATTGTTTTGTTTATTGGTCAAATACTGGTTTCTAATGGTTTCTGAGGAGTTTTACTGGAATGAAAGAGCACAGAGTCTACAGAAGCAACAAAGCAGCATACTGCATTAAACCTGACCTTCACAGAGAGGTTGAAGTTCATGTGGAGAGGAGGCTTCAGCGGTCTGTCTGCAATCTGTTTAGTTTAGCTATATCTTACAATCAATATAGTAAATCTGAGGTAAAGTGTGTAGCCAATGTAACCGGTTAGAACTCAAAGTTGCGATGAGGTCTTAAAATGTATGGAAAGGGTCTTAAAAAAGGTCTGAAAAAAGGTATTACATTTGACCTCAGGATTCATGAATATACCCTGTATACAGAAATAAATAATAAATAAATGCTGAAATAAATACATTTAAGAATAAATAAATGTAGAAATAAGTAGGTAAATGCATAAATAAATAAATATGGCAATAAATAAACGTATCAATTAATACAGAAATGAATAAATAGGCCTACATGCTGAAATAATTAAATTCTCGAATAAATAAATGTTGAAATAAGTAGGCGAATGGATTAATAAATACAAAAATACATGTTTAAATTATTACAGGAATAAATAAACGAAATAATAAATAGGTTCTGAAATAAATACAGAAATACATGAATAAAATAATAAATATAGAAATAAATAGGTAAATGTATGAATAAATAAGTAAAAGTTGATAAGCAAAAAGGACATACATGGATAACTATCTTTATTAGATTTAATTTAATTTCTACATTTTTGTACAACTATTTATTTCTGTATTTCAGGCTCTGTATGTTGATAAGGTTGGAGGTCCTTATCTCAGTTTAAAGCAGTATTGGTCAATTAGGCGAGCCAGACAGAAGCAAATCTGCTTCTCTAAACTGCAGTTGATGGTTTAAGAATGCTTATTTATATTTCATACACAGTTTTCTGTTTGTGGGGTTCAGCTTTTTACTTAACATACATGTTTGTGTTGTTTTCAGGCCTCCGCCGCTGACGATGCAGAGAGGGAAATTTCCAACACAGTCATGGGGATTTACAGGATCCGAAGAAACGGGGATGGGGGGCCAGAGGACGTGGGAATTGTTATCGGAGGCATTAAAGTCATGGAAAACGTAGGCAGTGTCATTGTGGGACTCATCATGCACTTGGCTTGGGGCTCATTTATACCCTTGATCTCAGCTTCCCGGACAACCTGAAGTACACCTTCGAGTTTCTACAGAAGGTCGTAATGAAGTTGGATGGGCACAAGCTGAATGCAAAAATACAGCAGCTGAAAATCAAGCTGTTTGCATAAGAGGTGAACAAGTGTATTGTCAAGTTTCCTTAACAAATATTTGGCTTTTTTTGTAATTGTAGGTTCAAAGCAAATGGCTACACTACACTTATTCAATTACCATATATACTGTAGGGTTTGTGCAGTGCACTCTTTTATATATCAAAACCACCCAATGATTTTCCCTGTTTGGAGAGCAGTGCAAAGCCTACACCTTTTATAGTGTCTTTGTTGTTTGTGGCACTGGGAGATCTAGAATAGCTGGGTGTTCATTATTTTTTCTGATTTGCTTTTATCTCCTGCTCAGTCTGTTTATTGATATGTTTTATAAAAAAAGAAATGCAGACATAAAAATAACTGACAGAGATCTTTGACACTGTTTACACAAGTAAAGTGAGGATTGGCTATCCACCTCAAGGTGTAATGTTATGAGAATTTTCAATAAAAATATCTCAACCAGGTTTTGCCTCATGAGTGTCTTAATGGGGGATAAAGTGAAAAATAATAATATTTTTACATTATTTACCAATTAATATTAGTTTGAGTTGGCCAAATGTAAATTCATTTAATTTACTTAACGTAATAATTTTATTTCAGCTGTATTTGATAAAAATGAGTTGGACTAACTCAATTCAATGAAATGGATGTTCTTCGTTTCAGTTGGGGCTACAAATATTTATTGGATGGAAATCCTGCCCACAATTGAATTCATCCAATGAGTTATTTTTTTGACCACTGACTGTCATTTCTCCTTGCAGAGGACAGCATAACTAAAATATGGCTCAACTTACCCCACTCTCCCCTACTGAAAATTCCCAAACATTTAATAAATTACAAGATACAATTGATAAGTTAATCTCTTAGTTTATGACCATTTTAGAAGCAATCAATATGATGGAAAAACAGCATGCATCATTCAGTAATCAAGATGGCAGCTCTTATTTTTTTATAATTTTTATTACAAATTTGAAGGCATTTCATAAAAAAAAAATGTTACAAAAAGAGACACAAGTCAAATGTACAGTGACTTGATATAACTCTTAATGGTCGTCAGTAGTTTTATAGAAGCAGCTGATACAATGCAGACAAAGCCACACTGTGGCCTACATTCATTCCATTAATTAACTTTTAGTGATTAGTTAATACTGTTCAAGAAATTAGATTTGTATTGGATTGACATGTCTATTTGAGGCGATATTACAAAAATAATAAGGAAACGGGAAGGATTATCTTAATCGTTTAGTCAACTTCCTCCATTCTTGATGTGTCATCATCTCCTTCCAAAACTGGCATATCTTCATCAGCAGGCTGAATGACGTCTTCAACTGCGGAATCATCATCATCAATGCCTGTGAATGAGAATGCATTTATTAGCAACCAAAGAAACAATAATATGTAAAAGACACATTTCTGTTATGTGAGTTGTCAGAGAAATAAACCTACCAAGACCCAGCTTGATCATTCTGTAGATGCGGTTGGCATGTGTCTGTGGGTCCTCCAATGTGAATCCTGAAGACAGCAGGGAGGTCTCGTAAAGGAGGATGACCAGATCCTTCACGGCCTTATCGTTCTTGTCTGCCTCTGCCTTCTCCCTCAAGGTTTCAACGATTGGATGCAAAGGGTTGATCTCCAGGTGCTTCTTAGCCGTCATGTAGCCCATGGTGGAGTTATCTCTCAGGGCCTGAGACTTCATGATCCTCTCCATGTTAGCTGTCCAGCCGTAGGTGCTTGTGACAATGCAGCAGGGGGAAGAGACCAGGCGGTTGGACACTGTGACCTGTTATAAATAAAATGTTGTATTATTGTCATGATCAAACAAAATGGACTATTAAAGCAACATCAACATTTAAGAAATGTTTCAGTCATTTCCCCTGACCTTTTCAATCTTCTTGTCGAGAATGTCCTTCATGATCTTGCAAATGTTTTCAAATTTGTTTTTCAGCTCCTCCTGCTTCTTCACGTCGGCCTCATCTTCTGGGAGCTCCAGGCCTTCCTTGGTCACTGAAACCAGGTTCTTGCCATCATACTCCTTCAGCTGCTGGACACAGTACTCATCGATGGGCTCGATCATGTAAATCACCTCAAGGCCGGCTTTGCGAAGGCGCTCCACAAAGGCAGAGTTTGCCACCTGGTCTTTGGTCTCACCTGAAAAAAATGAATTGATTAAATCAATATGGTAATCACTAAATTACTTTTATTTTTTAAATGTTATGCAACAATATAGAAAAATAAGTGAGTTGAAAACCAACCAGTGATGTAGTAGATGTGTTTCTGGTTGTCCTTCATGCGTGACACATAGTCTTTAAGGGAAACCATCTCCTCTCCAGAGGCTGAGGTGAAGTAGCGCAGCATGTCAGAAAGCTTCTTCCTGTTCGCGGCGTCTTCGTGGATGCCAAGCTACAACAGAAAGTGATATGTTATTATAGTTCAACTGCAAATTTGAAAATGTCCTGTCACAAGGGTTAGAGTTAAATTCATAAATTCCTACCTTGATGTTCTTGGAGAACTGATCGTAGTACTTTTTGTAGTTTTCCTTGTCCTCAGAGAGTTCAGTGAAGAGTTCCATGCATTTCTTGACCAGGTTTTTACGGATGACCTTCAGGATCTTGCTCTGCTGCAGCATCTCTCTGGAAATGTTCAGGGGAAGATCCTCAGAGTCCACCACTCCTTTGATGAAGTCTGAAAAGAAAAAAGATTGCTTAGTCTTTCAAAGCCATACAAATGTAATTTAACAAAAGCACACATTTGACAAACAATCAAGACTTATGGGAGCTAGAGTGCATCATTTTGAAGCAATTACTATTTGAATGATATGTAATATAAGGGACTTATTTAACTCACTGAGGTACTCGGGGATGAGCTCATCGCAGTTGTCCATGATGAAGACCCTGCGCACATACAGCTTGATGTTGTTCTTCTTCTTCTTGTTCTCAAAGAGGTCGAATGAAGCTCTTCTGGGAATGAAGAGCAAAGCACGGAACTCGAGCTGACCCTCCACCGAGAAATGCTGCAAGAGAAAACAAATAAGGTATTAGCTTTAAATGTATCAATATAGAGGATAAAATGGGTATTTTGTTGATACTTTTTTAGAAGTTAAATCATCAGTAAACCCAGCTTACTTTTACAGCGAGATGATCCTCCCAGTCGTTGGTGAGACTCTTGTAGAACTCTCCATACTCTTCATTGGTGATGTCATCTGGGTTACGGGTCCAGATTGGCTTAGTCTTGTTCAGCTCCTCGACATCAATGTACTTCTCCTTGACCTTCTTCTTCCTCTTGTTCTTGCTCTCCTTTGTGTCCTCATCCTCATCGGAGCCTACATCCTCAATCTTAGGTTTGTCCTTGTCCTCAGCGGCATCTTTATCAACTTCCTCTTCTCCCGCTTCAAGGTCCACTTCCTTCTCTCTCGTCTTCTCCACCTTGAATGTATGGAAAGAGTGGTGGTTTAGGAATTAGTTTGTGTGTGTGTAAATACAGAGGTGGGGGACTTGAGTCACATGACTTGACTTGCATATTTTTGGACTTGAGACTTGCTTGACTAACATTGATAAAAGACTTGACTTTGAATTCATGAGACAGATGACTCGAAAGGACTTAACTTCTTTAAATCAAATATTTGCATTGTACGGAGCCCCTAAAGGGCAATGGAAAAAAAAGATACTGTATCTCGTTTTATGAAGGAGATGACCGGTCGCTAAGGCACATGATGTGTGTGTGTATGTGTGTTTGTGCTCTGCTCAGCTGTGTGTGTGTTCGGTTTTTGTCATTTGTTTTCAAATGACCATGAACAGTAATTTACACACATCTGGCCAACTCCATATGTATATGTGGGTGTTCCCAAATGAAAGAAATGTGTTTAATCTTAAAGTCATACTGTCTGCACACAAAGATATCATGCGCCCTGGTACACTATTCCATTGTATTGGCTTTGATGTAATATTTCTTTGTTCACAGACAGTTAGGAGAACAATGAGACAGTGTCATATGAGAGCACCTTAGACAAGAGAAATTCTGTGACCCTGCTGAAGGGGCACCAGGGCAGGAGGCTTAACATGTTGATGTCAAATATTTGTGTTTCACTCCCATTATCACTTTAGAGCCCTTTTAGAACTTATAGGGTTATCATTTCAGCGCCCCACTCTCCATTGCTGTTTATGTTAAAAATAAAAATAAACTTTTCATAACCACAATATTTTAACTGATTTAAATGCGGAAACTGGGGTTATTCATCAGAATATCGTATGACTTGAGACTTGCTTGGGACTTGCTTAAGACTGTTAAGACTTGCACGTGGAGGACTTACTCCCACCTCTGTGTAAATATCATAGGTCACAATAAGTTTTAAGTCTGAATGTGTATTCTTGGTAAAGGAAGGTACAACTTACAAAAAGTGTAATAGGGTAGCCAATGAACTGGGAGTGCTTCTTCACAACTTCCTTGACGCGCTTATCCTCACAGTATTCTGTCATATCTTCTTTGAGGTAAAGGATAACTCTTGTGCCTCTGCCAATGGACTCTCCTAGAAGTAGCAATACAAATCAATGATGAGAACTGGGTTATGAGTCAAATTGTAACGATCATGCAAATTATTGAATATTTATTATCATATCAAAGAGGGAACTTACCAGAGTCCACTTTGACTGTGAATGAGCCTCCAGCTGCAGACTCCCAAATGTATTGCTCGTCATCGTTGTGCTTGGTAATGACTGTCACCCTCTCAGCCACTAGGTATGCGGAGTAGAAACCCACACCAAACTGACCGATCATGGAGATGTCGGCCCCAGCTTGCAGAGCCTCCATGAAAGCCTTGGTACCAGACTTGGCGATTGTGCCCAGGTTGTTGATCAGGTCAGCCTTGGTCATGCCGACACCAGTGTCAATCAAGGTAAGTGTGCGAGCAAGCACGTCGGGCCTCACTTCGATTTTCAGGTCTTTGCAGGACTCAAGTTTGGTGGGGTCTGTCAAGCTTTCATATCTGATTTTGTCCAGGGCCTAAAGGGATAACATTGTGAAATGGTGATGCTTGCTAACATGGGAGGGCTTCCAAATTTAAATGATAAAAGGGCTGATTTTACTTACATCTGAGGAATTGGAGATGAGCTCTCTAAGGAAGATCTCTTTGTTTGAGTAGAAGGTGTTGATGATAAGAGACATCAGCTGAGCAATCTCAGCCTGGAAAGCAAAGGTCTCCACATCCTCCTCCACAACGTTTCCGGCGGCAGGCATCTAAAAAAGAGCCACATATAACATTGAGTTATTCTGCATTCATAAATATGCTTCTTACGCTTAAACATGATAATTTGCGCTAAAATACAATTGTAATGTACGTGTTGAAACCGTGCCTCCTGCTGTTTTATTGACCCCCCCCCCACCCTTGTAAAAGGCAGCCTCGTGGCATAAAGTGGTCAGCTTTTGCAGATGAACACATGTTCCAGCTGTCAATCAAAGCTGCCATTTGCTTAATGGGTGGAGTTATGGTGCCTCTCCAACCCCCAAAGCTTTCCTGCTTTGTCATTCAACACCTTTATTTTAAATTTTAAAATGAAGGTATAGCACCAAATAATCCAAAGATGTAAGAAAACGACATCTGTTCTACAACTTCTACAAATGTGGAACATCAATGATTTCTTTTTTGCGAATGAGAAATGAAATTGTCTGATGGTATAATTTCTTCAAACCTTCAACATTTCAAGACGAGAATAGTCCTAACAAAAAGTTAGTTTGACTAAATTACATTCCAACATAAATCGCACTTCTGTAATGTTTTTTGCACCGGCATGTGAAGCTGCTGTGCCTGCTGTTTGTGCCTGCCGGTCTCCATGATCTTCCGCCATTGCTCTCACACATACTGTAGGGTCACCCTGCTTGCCATGTGTTCCCTGCATCTCACTTGGAGAGTAATGGTAAATGTGCTACTCTGCCACACAAAAAATTCCTGATATACTGAGAAGTGTACTTTTGGATACATTTGCACAATTTTATCATACAATTGTTTGATTTTCATGTATTCTACAATGAAGCAAGTATTCTTGCTGTTGATACTGTGTTCTCCTTTAATCAACTAGTAAAATATAACACCATATACATTTTAACTTTGGAATGCAAAAAACATAGCTGTACTTAATGTGATATGTTTAAGTCTTACCTTGAAAATAATGTATTCCTACAGTCTCTTCTTGATGAAACCTTGTAAAATGTGTTGTCCTCAAATGATTGAAGAGCTCCAAGTGTGCTTGCTGCTCCTCTCCTGGGCAGTTAACTCTCCCTTGATGTGTTCAAGTGAATCAATGCAGCACTCACGACAAGCTGGTGTCTTTTTATACTCAAGGGGTGGTTTCTAGAAGCTCCCATTCAGAAGCTTCCAGAAAATGTGTTCACTACTTTAAGGGGGGTGTAAAGGAAAAGCCTGGAAGGGGGTTGTGAGAGCCCTAAAGTTTATGTGCCCTTATAGGGCAGCGGAGTCACAAGCAGTGCCTGTCAATCACATTCAGAGCTGCCCTGATAGCCTATCTAAAACTCTTAGGCCCCATACCCCCCTGCTATCGTCACAGCTGTCCAGGCCTTTTGCTATCAGCTGCTGTCTGTGCCTCACACACACTTTAGGGCCTCCTATGTTGAGCAGGCCCATTTATTCTTTAGGTGTGCGAGATTGGGGGTAATCTCAGAGTTGAGCTACACATTAAACAATTGTACTTAAATTATTATTTGTATATGTGATGTATTAATATAATTAATATGAATAAACACTACTAAAGATCTTTGATACAAAAAAAAGTATTGTCACGGTGGGGTAAGGAAGGCAGGACCCAAATGCAGGAGAAAATAGGGGAGGCAAGAATTGGAGTATAACACGAGGCACGCTTTAATTTATAAAAAGCTGATGACTAAGAAAAACCAAAGACAAACTAAACATTCACAAACCATACACACAAGGGTAATCACAAGACAAGACACAGCTGGGGGAGGTGAAACACAGAGGCAGCATGTGAACACAAAAGACAATCAGGCACAGGAGGGAACACAGGAAGTAAACCAGACAAGACACAAGGAGGAAAATGCATTTAAAAATAAAACTATCAACCAAACCCCATAATCATGACAAGTATTAGATCTTTCAGCCCTATCTTATGTAGGCCTACTAAACAGAATCAGACATCTTAACATGAACACATTTCAGAGTTTATTGGCCTCAGTTGCAACTTTGAATGTTTTGGGGATGATTGACAGGCCTTGTTATGACATCAAGAGGCAACATTAGGTGGAATTAGGGTAAAACATTGTAGCAATGTAGTCTCTCTGTCCTGGAACTTCGACATGTGTGTCTTATGGCTAGTAACAGTACAATTTAGAAATGTTTTGTATATTGAAATTGAAAAATTACACATAGTTATGATTGGCAAATTTGCAAAGTTTAACTATAGGCTACAAGAGAATGTAAAAAGGGACACTGCTGCTAATACCCCTATAACATTTGCTATAATCCCACACAATGTATATGTGGTACTTTACAGTAAATTAAAGAGCTAGAATTTTTTAGTGTGGGTGTTAGTGACTTCAGCTGACCAGAGGATGGCAGTGTATTACACTTTCCACAGATCTGTTATATAATATAAATATATCCTCACTTAGAGGCTGAATAACACTGAGAAACATGAAGAACTGTTGCAAATACTTTAAGATTATATTTTCTGAAGGAATGAGCCAGATTCCCCGTAGGTTAAATAGTCTGAATAAAACGGTAAGTGAATGTACTTTTTTGATTGAGCCATGATACAGAACGCCTGGGTGCCACCTATAAAAACATTGTTTACTGTGTGTGACCACATTGATTTCTTTATTTTAATGACACGAAACCATTGCTTTTCTATATTTTAATCATACAAAGATTGACCATTTGTTGCTGCTTCTTCCCTGGGTAAAGAGTAATAGCCTACAACATTTGATGGTGATGGTTAACAAATTCAATTGCACCATTAATAAATATAATATATTCTTATTGTATTAATTATATACAATTGTGACTTTATATATCACTTTTATAGAAATATGTTTGCCTATATTCGATTATGCAGCCTATTCTATTATATAATTACAGCTACTTAGTTGTTATCTTTATTTTAGAAGGAAACAGCATTAAATATATTTAATTTATCTATAAAGTATATCATTCATTGGGTTTTTATACACTATGTTTATGTTTCTAGTTTTGACTCACATGACTATATTCTCTGTACGC
The DNA here is from genome assembly GCF_949606895.1 of Notothenia rossii. Classification (NCBI taxonomy): domain Eukaryota; kingdom Metazoa; phylum Chordata; class Actinopteri; order Perciformes; family Nototheniidae; genus Notothenia; species Notothenia rossii. The sequence continues at coordinate 62,324,409 of NC_136906.1, read as the reverse complement.
ATGGCTGCAGAACTTCAACGCTGCAACGCATGCGCTGTCACTAACATCCGGGGCTCGGACAAGGATGAACGCCAATTTCCAAGATGGCGGCGGAGGGAGGAGGGAAGGAGATGAACGAAATTAAAACTCAATTCACCACCCGAGAAGGCGTCTACAAACTCCTCACTCACTCCGAATACAGCCGCCCGAACAGGGTGCCTTTCAACTCGCAGGGCTCCAATCCCGTCAAGGTCTCCTTCGTCAATGTAAACGACCAGTCCGGCAACGGCGACAGGATCTGTTTCAATGTGGGCCGGGAACTCTACTTTTATATCTACAAAGGCGTGAGAAAGGTAAACAATAAAGACTGCAGCAACCGAGCCCGCACTGTCCAGGAGCAGCCCGTTGGTGTGGCATCTTGAAACGTGTTGCACCCCGGCTGTCAACTCTCCTAGCTTCTGTCATTGAAGTGCGCAGCTTGTCAAGACAAGGCCATGTAGCAGACCTAGCTAAGTTAGGAGCTAATTAGCATTCTTAGCTAACATCGCCACAGTACTTGTTGTTGCTTCGACGAGACTTTTGTACGCTTCACAGCCCGCTGGTTATTTTAAGATCTCAGTCAGTGATAAGCTGTGACACTAAATGTTCCATCACAGTGGATAACGTGAGAAAAGGCTTGTCATGTCTTATAATGTGTTTGTTTATCTTCGTGCTTTAATTAAATGGTGAAGGGGAGGCAAGTTGTCAACAGTGCTCACCAGCAGGGTCAACTTTGGTACATCTATTACAGAACTAACTGGTCACATTGTTAGCTGTCGGAGTGGTGATGAGGGGGGTTTGTTATTCGTGATGTAGGGATGTGTTCACTTTACTGTCAGGAGTTGGATGTGATGTAATAGGATCCACTGTTTGGTTGCACACAGTGATGATGTCATTGCAGCAAGCCACGTTTGGGCTTGTTTAGCAGGGATGGGGACTGTGACAGTCAGTGATTGTCCCTGGATCAGCTACAGAATACGCAATCTAATAATGGCAGCCTATTCTCCCTGTGAGAGCTCTGCTGCTGCTATTTCTACAATTCATGTGTACTTGGTGGTCTCTCACAATCTTTCAGCCCAGTCAAATCAAACAAGGGAAGTTGTATTTATTAGGGCTGTTATCGATTTACAAAAATCGTAATTTAGTAACTGGTAATGCATTTTTTGTTTTGTGGTTCTTGTTCAACTCACTGTGACTGATTCTTATTGTGCCTCCCTCCCTTGTAATTGACTGTATGGCCGGCATTTGAATATAGATGTGGCATGGTCTCCAATATTTAAGCCTTTATTGCAGCTCTGACAGCACAAAGAGAAGCCATTTGTCTAATGAAAGACCGAGACAAGTTGTCAACATCACTGTGTGGCCCTCCCATTTATCCAAAGTGGAGAAACTTTGCATATCTATTCCTTCATCTGTTTAATTTAAATTATTGTGGTGTGGCTCTCATTCTAAAAATGTACACTTCCCTCACTGAATTGACAGTAGTCTGGAACCAGCTTGTTTTGAATTTGGTTGCCAACTGGAAACCTTAACATCCTTTTGGGATTAGAATTTTATTTTATTTAGAGCAGCCTGTCCTTGACAACACTAACAGCTTTTAAAATACATCCATTAAGATTAGTCTCCGTCTCCTTTTCAATGCATGAAAATAGATCCCAAGAGTAGCATCTATATTTGTATTATCCTTTTAGACTCATTACAGAATTATCTCAACTTCCTTTTTCCTACAATAAGGAAACGGTTCAACATTTTTTCAGTAATAAATAAGGTCCGTTTTGATGGTTATGATTGTCTTCATTTTATTAAAGCTTACAAGATTCGAGTTTGTGTGATTACGTCTGGAATAATCTAATCTAATCACTAATGTTGGACTTGAGTTCTGTTTTCACCCAACACACTAAACAGTTACCTCTAAGGTCTGCCTGTGCTGGTCTTCCTCTATTTTTGGATAATGACTTTCCATGTGTCACAATTAATTAGCATCATGCATTAGGAACATTCGGTTGGCACTTAGTAGACATCAACAAAGAGAAGATGGCAGCCAACAATGCTCTTGGGATATTTGTCCCAGCAGGTATTGAAAGATTTAGGAGTCTTAGACTTTAATTGATCCCATTTCTGGGTTCCTGATCTGGGATAAGTTGTCCCCTGGTGGTGTTTGAGAGAATGTAATGTCATTTCTTTACTGCGACTGCACTATATAAATGGATTATATGTCAACCTTCCTGTACAAGAAAGCTTTGGAGAAGAAATCTGGGATAAACTTTAGCGCCAAGTTGTGAAGTATTAGAGGTCACCTTGAAGGAGAGTGTCTGAAATATAAATGAGTTATTATGAACAAAATGGTTGCTTGTCTTTTCTAAGCAATGTCAAAATCATACTCATTTGTGTGTATTTGTCTTTGTCTAGGCTGCCGATCTTAGTAAACCCATAGATAAGAGGATATACAAAGGAACGCAGCCCACATGTCACGACTTCAACCCCATCACAGCCACAGCGGAGAGCGTCTCCCTGCTGGTGGGCTTCTCTGCCGGCCAGGTGCAGCTCATCGACCCCATAAAGAAGGAAACCAGCAAACTCTTCAATGAGGAGGTGGGTTCTATAGCCGACTGGAGACATGTTTGTGGAGGGGATGATTAACAATGGTTTTTCCAAGAACAACATCAATGTGATTTTTAACGTACTAACTAAGATTTTATAAAAAAAGAATGTCTGTCTGCTTAGGCTCTTTTAATTAACTGCATTACTGTTCTCCATATGATTGTTAGGGGAGGGCAAAACAATTAACTGTATTGCTTGCTGTCAGCTTGAAGATTTGATTGATTCAAAGTTCTGTCAGAGGTGATAGGGTGATCAGATAAATATATTTTTAAAATAATTTTTCAATCTTAGTTCTAGTCAGCGTCTGAGCTTATGTTGCTTAGGCTTGATTGCTAACATTGAGTTTTAGTTGTCCCCTGTTGAAATAATTAAATAACCAGTGTCTTATTTTCTCTTTCTGTTTCTTTGTCCCTCTCCCCCCAGAGACTTATAGACAAGTCCCGAGTAACGTGTGTGCGATGGGTTCCTGGTTCGGAGAGCTTGTTCCTGGTGGCCCACTCCAGCGGCAGCATGTATTTGTACAACGTGGAGAACACCTGCGGCACCACGGCGCCTCACTACCAGCTCCTGAAGCAGGGAGAAAACTATGCAGTGCATACCTGCAAGAGCAAGTCGGCTCGCAACCCGCTGCTGCGCTGGACGGTGGGCGAAGGGGCGCTCAACGAGTTCGCCTTCTCCCCTGATGGCAAGTATCTGGCGTGTGCGAGCCAGGACGGCTTCCTGCGGGTGTTTGGCTTCGACGCCGCGGAGCTCCACGGGACAATGAAGAGTTACTTTGGCGGCTTACTGTGTGTGTGCTGGAGCCCAGACGGACGGTATATCGTGGCAGGAGGGGAGGACGACCTGGTGACGGTGTGGTCGTTCTCGGACTGCAGAGTGATCGCTCGGGGGCATGGTCACAAGTCGTGGGTGAGCGTGGTGGCGTTTGACCACTGCACCACCAGTGTGGAGGACGGCGACCCTCCTGCTGAGTTCAGCGGCAGTGACGAGGAGTTCCATGAGCAGATTCACTTCGGTGCGGGCAGAGACCGGGCTAACAGCGCTCATTCTCGGCTTTCTAAGAGAAACTCAACGGACAGTAGGCCTGTAAGCGTCACCTACAGGTTCGGCTCGGTGGGCCAGGACACCCAGCTGTGTCTGTGGGACCTAACAGAGGACATTCTCTTCCCTCACCTCCCTTTGTCCCGCACTAGGACTCACACTAATGTTATGAGTGCCACGAGCCCTCCAGCCACTGGACAAACTACTTCCACAACGACTACTACAACCACGACTACTACTACTACTACTGTACCTGCCACAACTCCCAGTGGCACCAATGGTAAAGACACTTTGAGCAATAGTAGCACCAGCGGAAACCCCAACCCTAACTCCCTCCCCAACACCCTGCCTCGGTCCAACAGCTTGCCACACTCCTCCAACCCAACGGGGGGCAGCACCCCTAACAGTCACACAGGCAGCAGCAGCAACAGCAGCACCACTACCACCACCATCACCCCCACCCCCACCCCCACCCCAAAGGGCAACAGCATCATCGACAGCGCGTTCATTGCCACGGGCGTCAGCAAGTTCGCAACGCTGTCGCTACACGACTCGCGCAAGGAGCGCCACGAGAAGGACCACAAGCGGAACCACAGCATGGGTCACATCAGCAGCAAGAGCAGCGACAAGCTCAACCAGCTTAGCTCCACACGGACGGCAAAAGCGGAAGCAGCTAAGACTCTGGGCACCACACTGTGCCCGCGCATGGAGGACTTACCGCTGCTCGAGCCGCTGGTGTGCAAGAAGATCGCTCACGAGAGACTCACTGTGTTAATCTTCCTTGAGGACTGTCTGGTAACAGCCTGTCAGGAGGGTTTCGTTTGCACATGGGCTAGGCCCGGGAAAGTGGTGAGTGACAGGCCTCTCGAGGATACTGTCATGTGACGCCTCTTAACTTACACTGTCTCGAGCACAGGCTTTTTTTTGTTCTCGCTGCATTCAGAAGTCATTAACGCTACTGTGTGCAGACAAAAGGTTTTTGGTTATTTCATGCAAGATTTACACTAAACTCCCTCCCACCACCCCCACCACCTCAGCTTTTTCGATGGTTAATAGCACATCCTCTCCGACAGTTAACCTCACTATTCTTCTAGCCTCTTTTAATACATTCAAGTAACACTGTTGTTTGTTATCAATGTGTGTTATCTGTCTCTCCGCAGGGATTGCTATCATCTCAAAACAACGCAGCCAACTCCCCCAGTGGAACAGTAGTATAGCCCCAGTGCTGGCGCTGCTAATGACAGCTCCATGCAACAGAGACGGGGATGACCGTGGCCAAGGCCCTGCAGCGCTTCTTCACACACTGTCACACACCACACGACCTCCAGTGTAACCTTCATTTTCATCACGGCAACCCAACCAGATGCTCTCTGTGTGTTAGTGATCATGTTTAGATAACCAATGTTGGCCAAGCCAGGGTTAGAAACTCCACGCCCCTCCTTTGTAGTCCGGGCGCAACCAAGGGGGCTACTGGAAGTGAGATGGCAAGCTTTAAATCGTCCAGGAGGTTTATAGGAGGGATTGACTGGCTCATTGTTCCATCTACGGTCATATCAAGTCGTGTCTAGTCTGAAAAAAACTCTAGTACCCAATCCTTTGTGCCTGTAGATCTTTAAAGACTAGACATGCTGTAAGCATTGTGGTGATGCCTCAACCTTACCTTTTTACATGGGCTTAATTCGGAAAACGTTCCTATATTTTGTTTCTTCAAATGTCATCCATAAAGGGAGTAAGATGAGGGAAGCTGAGTCTCTTTCATTTTTCACTTCCTGGGCGATCTCTGGTGCAGCCCCAGTCTTGACACCTGTTCAGGAGAGTGTTTTTACTTCCTTTACAAATATTTTAATCAGTGGTATCACACTTTAAAGTGTATTTGCACAGATTTTCTTTCTTTTTGTTTTTTTTCCCCCCATTTTGAATTCATGACTGTGTAAGCAAAATATTTTGAAGACAGTTTTGAAAGCACTTGGGGGGAGGGAGGGAGGGGGGGTGGCTTGTTATTGCCCTCTGTCTCGACGCTGGATGCTGCAATCATAGTTTTTTATACGGAAAAAAATTGTTTGCACTTAATAGTTTGTTAGAGGAGAATGGCTTTACATTTTTGGAGTGTGTAAGGACTCCTTGAAAAGGTTGAAATATAAATAGAATTAAAAAAAACCACCTTTGTATCTATTAAACATTTATTTTAATATTGTTTCAGATTAAATGGGCTCTGTATTATATGTAAATATTGTACTTCAATGATTTATGGGTGAAATTATCATTATTACATTAGGATCCTCATTTCAGAAAATAGTGATATTTCTAATACAGAAGATCTATACCTAATATTAAAATGAATCTTGAATATGCAGGTGTTTTTTTTTCTGTTGTACATATAAAGAGAATTCAGGTGTATTTTTATTAATGAAACGTTTGGTATAGGAGACATCTATGGAGTCCTCTTATCTAACAGGTAGTGCTGAATGCTAGCTAGCCTGTCGCTGCAGATTACTTTTACAACATTAGGCAGGTAGGCGCAGACGCAGCGGTCTAATTCAGCCATCACTCCGAGCTCAGGTAAACCACAGGAAGACTAACGCTGGCATACTTCCCCCTCACTAGTCCCATCCATCAACATGTGTGTGAATCCACTTTAACTAACAAATAAGACTGAAAACCATGTTCTGCGGACAGGGCTGTCGGTCCTGCTTTTGTGAGTAATAATTACTGAACTGATGCTGAACTTGTGAACAAAACATTTGACACTGTGTTGAAAACCAACTGACTAACGTGAGCAATTGACGATGGTGGAAGTGCTTGAGGTGAGCGTGTTTTTTCCCACATAGGAAGACTGAGGATATTAACAGTGGGAGCCTTTTCCTCCATGTGACGCCTATTAAAACAGCTTTGACAGATTACATGTTCCATTTGTGTCACTTTATTAAGTGTGTGTGTGCTCACCGCATGAATCAATGTCTTCATATAGAAATGTCTTCATTAGTTGGGGATAGACCGTCATGCATCCCTCCACATGAGGTCAGAGGTCAGGCTCGGCAGACACAACACGAATTGAATTGGTTTCCTGCTGACCAAACACTGACTCGTATCACTTGGCTGGCATCCATACATAAAAGTAGCACCTCAATTACTCTGTAGTATATGGGGCTCAGCTATAGTGTGTGCCAGCATTTGAACATTTGACTATAATATTACTCATTTAATTAGCCTTTATTTATACTTGAGAGATAATTGAAGGGTCACCATCATTTCCAAAAACAAGATTAAACAAATACACTTACTGAGGAGAGGCAATACTATTCAAAAAGAACATGGCCATTAAAACTAAACAGTTGCAGAAAGGTAAATATGTAAATTAATATAATAATACATTGGATTTGTATGGCTTTTTCCTGATTCTCAAAGACGCTTTACATAAAATCAGAACAGAAACAGTACAAAAACAATTTGACAATAATAATGATAATGACATGTAAATACAGGAATATTTTCACTGTAGAAAAAACCTTGTATTTTACAAATTGGGTTGAATTTGGGGAAAATTAATTCAAATGTAAACAAAATACAGTCATGTTTGACAAATACAGGTTTGACATTTCTAAAATGTCCATAAGGTATAAGAAAATGTATGTTAAGAAGGTGCTATTTTGTTCAAAGCTCCTGGAACACTAAACAGATCAGCACAAGACTTATGAGGTCTGGCTGGCCTAACATGATCACATTTACCCCCCTTAGTAGGGGGGGGGAATGAGTCAGTTATTCTATTTAATTGGGTTACTAAAGACCTGCCACACAGGTGTTTTCAGTTAGCAGCTAATTAAGCCTCAGCAGGGGAGCTGTGCTGGAAATGACATGAGGAATAAAACCAAAGGCCCTGCACACCCACACAGGGTTTTCACTAATTCTAGTTGATTAGAACTCTTTTAAATGGACAGTGTCCCCCAAAATCAGAAATACATATTGTAGATTGTTTTAGAGTTGCAGAGTTTTGGAGATATTATCCATTGAAATGCCTTTTCTCAAACATGTTGCAAGTAGATGTAAGCCCTTGTCTAGTAGTGAGTGCTCAAGCCGGCAAAAAAATACATTGGAAAAGCTTAACAGCAATGTCTCTTTACCGAGATCAGACCTTGTTGTAAACAGTTTCATGTAGGAACCTTATTATCTTTACAGAAATGTATTAGCTAACCTTAAAGCTCACACGAAACAATCAAAATGAGAGGATAGATTTGTTTTTATTGAAGGGTGAACTGTCCCTTTTGCAGGTCATGTCCTGACATGATTGCACCTCCATTAGGAATTAATTGAACTGAAATGAGTCAGTTATTAAGCCCTGCCACACAGGTGTTTCCAGTTATCTGCTAATTAGACTCCGGTCTTTCGCCATAATGGAAATTACATGAGGGGTTAAACCAAAGTCCATGTATTAAGACCCTGCTCACTCACACAGGTTGTTTCAGTTATTCGGACTGATTAGACCTTTTTCAGTTGGGTGGAACTGTACAGGGGATTACTGAAGGTCACCAAAATGCATCTACTGGTATAACAGTTACAGGTGTAATTTTGGTAAGTCCCAATCAGACACAGTTGTTACAGCCCTGAGAAGGCCTAATCAGCCATGTTAAGTGAAACCACCCTAGAGGGTGAACCGAAGTTGTCTAGGGTTTTTAATAAAGGGGGATTAGGAGTGCTTTGGGAGAAAAAACACATGCAAAGGAAGATTAATAACATGAATGCATGATTATTAATTATCTAATGAAATAATAAATAGTATTATAGTCACAGTCATGTTTTTCTGCATTGCATGTACTTTTCATACTTTATATGCATTTTCCTGATTCTTCTTACATACTTTTACCTACCATTTTAATACAGGACTTTTACTTAATAAATAGTGTTTTTGTAATAGTCATCCGAACTTTTAATTTTGAAAGGAAATAGACAAATATGACCAATACACAAACATGTCACTTACCTGACCTTAAAGAGTAATGTTAGCTGATATTACATGTATTTCTCCTATGTAAATTATTCCTAATTTGGAGCATGTTTGGGTTACAGTGGCCAGCAGGGGGCAGTATTGCTCAGAGTATAGAGATCTTCCTCATAACCATCAGATGATCTTGCATTAATAAAAGTATTCACTTGATCAAAAGGGCAACACATTGTCACATATGAATATCCTGTTGTCTCCCTATTTACCAATGTATGCCTATACTTCAACTTACTACTTCATATATATTTGATATTCCAAGTGGGGAGTAAAACTGCACCTCTATAATTTACGAGTGACTTTTTGAAGAAACACGAGCACTCACAGCCATTAAAACCGTCAGCCTTTGGCATCAGGGGGGATGAAGAGGTGGGGGGAGTGATCGGCAGGCCGGAGAGGCCCGATCAGCCTGTCAGGGTGTCAGTCAGCAAATGATGGATGCTGACTGACTGTCTGATGCCGCCTGAGCCTCACCAGTCAATGCTGAGCTGGCATCACTCAGGATTGGAGCTTAAAGTGAGATGTTTTACATAAAAACATCACACCAACAATAATACACACACTTTTATGTTGTTATCTGTCTCCAAGGTAACTTTGCTGTCAACCACATTTATTCATTGTATACAAACCCAGTCATTTTGTAGAGCAATCAAAAGTCTACAGTGAAAACTAGGAAAACAACTATTTATCTTGCACCCTCAGGGAAATAGTTCCCACTTGATAGGAATTCAATTAATTGAGAGAGAATCCCATTGCCTCGGTTTTAGCCCCTGCTTTAATGTTCTCAGTGATGCAATTCCCTCGTCTGCATGCCTCTATATATTGACCCGGAGTTTTGTTTACCAAGCAATGTGTGCAGCGGCTATGAATGATTAATATACTCCCTCTGTGCTATAAGCCTTAAGAATGAGCAGGGGTCTATGTGTTGGAAAAACCTGACAGTTTCAGATAATGGGCCGGGAAAAATAAATGAGTAGGAGACAAAAGTCTGCAAAAATGACACTCACTATTATCAGTGATGGATTTTCTTTGAACAAACAGATTTAAAGTCAGATTACGGAAAAACCCAACAACTAAAAGCTAGGTTTCCACACATTCCAAAGGGATATTCATTAAGCCCATTGTTAAGACCTGAGGTCAGATCTGAAGCAATGAGTCAGGAAGTAGGGATAGTATGCCAAATTAATTGGGAAACTGGAACCCTTCTTTAAAATGGCGGTTTTAGCATTTGGCAAATGGGTGTCTTGGACTCCAATGTATCAAGTGTAATTTCCTCACCAGCACCTAATCAATTAAAAATAATTAGGCAACCACCTGTGTATCTGTGAATAAGGTAATATTGAAAAATAAGCATCAGGAGTAGCCTAGTAATAAACCAATGGCTAATTAAATTGTTATGTTGTTGTTATTTAAGTTACTGTAGTGAGTAGTCCAATAGTATTCTCCTTTTAGCTCTGTTTTTAGTATGCACACAATGCTGAACCAAAATCCTCTTTCTAAACTGTCTACCGTTTTGTGCTGAGCACCAAAAGTTATTGCTAGCAGGTAGCAGCTGCCTACTGAAAACGTTTGAAGAGCTATGATGGCAAACCAAAACAACAAGCTGAAAGATAATAAAATGCTCCATACAGCTGAGAGAAATAACTCTGGGGTGATAGTTATAACTAAAAATGACTATTCACACTAAATGTAGTAATTGAACACAACAAAGGCGATAGCTGATTAATTTCCAGGTTGAGCGGTTATCAGGTTAATGAAGTTGTTTTTATATCTACATCTTCATTATAACCATATAGTTTGATACATTCTATGAATCACACCCATACGTGTTTTGACTACATTCTGCTGCAGCTTGTTATCATTAGCTCACACAAGTGTAGATGTAGGACATACATTGTTATGCTTATACAATAATTCATTCAAATGAATGATTCACCCTGTGGCTATACCACAAGGCACATAATAAGTAATGAGTACATTGGAATCGAAACAGATAGGAGCTTGTCTTTTTAAACATCTCTCACCCTCTATCCTTGGAATAAATGTATTATCTGTGATTGTATGTGTCAATTTCCTTGGTTTTCTCTACTCATCTGTATAGTGTCTGATTGTCTTGTTTCACTCATCATTATTTGATGGTTTACTGAGCAGTAAGATAACAGGACCATAAAAAGATTTGATCCATAATTTGAGGATTTTCTTTTCATTCTTGCTCTCAACTGTTAAACTAAGTAGAGCATTTCAAATGAAAGTTTCAAGGGCTCAAGCATCATTTAAGCATTATTCACCAAAAATCAGCACTGAGCCATTTCCTCCTATTCTCAATTCTATTCTGAGCCGTTTCCCTTGAGGTGCGAGCCCAATTATTGGCCCTCTAGCACAGGAGCAGCTGCTCAAATTGTCACATGACCTCAGCACACAGTCCCGGGTCACATGTCTTCACACTGCATTAGGAATAAAAGTTCACACATTGGAAATATGAGCAGATTGTGCTGTCAGTTTGTGGGTGCTTTGTAAGGCTTCATCAGTGTTGCTCAGTCTTGTGTTAATGTGCCATTGATACATGCCTTACATTTGTCATATTTAATTCATGTTATGTTTATATTCTACGTCGAGAGCTCTCTGAAAGGCCTGATAGCAGAGTATGCCAGAGGATCTATTTAATATGAACAGTATGAAGAGTCCAGTCAGCGATAACATTGCTGTTATTTGAGATTTCGAACACTATGCAGAAGTGATTGTTAAACATTGCCGGAGGGGGAGGGGATCAATGCAGCATCAGAGAAGCCACCGAGCTCGGGCTTCAGCGGAAACCATCGATACCGAGCTGGGTTCCAAGCACTTAAAATGGAAATGCATCTTCAACAGCCACAACATGAACAAGAAAGTTGTATCGGTGTCTTGGGATCTCTCCAGATGCAACGTGGGCATTCATCTGTGAAATCAAAATCTCTGCACAGAGGCCCAGGTGCCTGATATTGGCACGTTCTGGCTTTCCAGTGGTGCATTGCAACAAAATAAAACAGATGCTGACCATACACTCCCTGTCAAACATTTTTATACTAAAAAAACACCAGTTTCCTCTTTGAGCCCTATCATGCTGGTATCATTTGCATGTTTTTTAATGCAGTGTACCTTAAGTGACATCCTTCCTGCAGTCACAGGAGTAATGAGAGTCTTGATGTGCTCTAGAAACCTGTTGAATGAACACTAAGTGGGGAATTATTGAAATGGAACAAGGTGTCTCAGAGGATCTCAGCAAATGTATGTGATATAAATATCTTCAAATTCATTATGCATGCAGTGGGACTGCTAGATCCACAGATTTACCAAATGTATGACTGCCCTTCCCAATTAACCACTACTTCAATATGTTCTACATTGTTGGTCAACAATCTCAAAGGCTTGTTAGCGAAAACGCAACAATATATTGTTTAGTATATTATTGTAACTTACAAAACGAAGCAGACTTGCCAGGAATCACTTAAATAATTTGACGTAAAGACATATTTATGTTAAAGAAGCCAAAAATCCAACATTCGTTTTTATTTGGAACAGTCCGAGAAAACAGGCAATATGAAGAGTAGTCCATAAAGATTTACTTTTAAAAGGCTTTTTTTCTTATAGAGGATGCAAAAGAGACAGTAATATATAATAGTAGCAATTAAGGTCACTGTAATCGAACATAACTCTTGCAGAGTTCATGGTCCCTGATATCTCCCCAGCCCCCGTTTTTCACATGTGGGGCCACCCCCCCGGCTCCGTTGGCTGGCAGTCTCTTTGTTATCAGGAGGTTCTTTGGGAACAGCTGGTTCCCGCTGCTCTGGAGGATGTTATCTATCTTGGTTTTCTGGCTTATGGGCATGCAAGCAGTCTTCTTGTGGTGCATGCCGCAGTCCCCGGCGTGGAAAACCCGGGGCGCCTCACTGACCATCACCTTCCAGTAGGAGGGCAGGCAGGACACCGTCAGGTGCTGTAAGGACCAGTCCCAGTTGTAGTCGTCATAAGTGCAGAACGTGTCGGTGCATTTGATGAGCTTCTGGTACGTCTCTCTACTCAGAGCCATCCCCATGTTGTGCTCGGTGGACTTCCAGGCCTTCACCTCCACCCTATTCGCTTTGCTGGAGTAGCCGATGTGGCTGTAGCTCCCCAAGGAGAGGATGTCACAGTCTGGACACTGCTCCCTCTTGAGAGACGACATGAGCTTTAAGAGATGGATAAAGTCCGGGGACATGTAGTGGTCCTCCTCGATCAGCAGGACCATGCCCTTATGTTCCTTCAAAACCCGGACTCGGTCCCACACAAAGTGCAGCTTCCACCACCAGTGGTGCTTAGTCTGGGAGAACTTTGCCTCGCGGTAGTGGCCAAATGAGTCAGGGTACTCAGCGTTGATGCATCCCAGCTTTAAGGCATCATTTTTGGGAAGGTCTCTAGGGCAGTCCTTAGGGTCGTGTCCGGGGAACTCTTCGGGGTACAACTGGATGCTGAACGGGAAGAAAATCTGAAGTACCTGACAAAAGTCAACAGAGGCCACCACTTTATTTATCTCGGGAGACCAGTAGTCATGGCTGAATATCAGCAGTATGTGCTCCACCCCTCTGACCTTCTGCAAACTGTCCACTAATAGCTTCAGGTAATCCGGTCGATTATGGACCTGAACCACCACAACAAGATCGTCCTTCTGTCGAACCGCCTTAAACTTTTCCTCATTTCTTATCGTCTGGTCAAAGTTGAGCTGGAAGACAATGCTGCGGTAGACTAAAGTTGTGTTATCCGTCTCCAGCTTGGGTATCTTCTCTTTTTCCTTTGCTTTTTCTTGGTGTGTGTCATTTGCATGTATAATGGGGGGTGGGGCAGGTGCCTTGCTGACGGCAGCGGTGGCTTGCACCTGGATATGATTGTTGATGCTACTGCTGCTGCTGCTGCTCACGCTGCTGCCTTTCCTCACCGTCTCCACTTCCTTGGGGAGCGGCCCGCTGTCGTTCTTCTTCTGCCTTCCACTGCTCCAGAAAGCTAGGCCACAGATAACAACCACCACAGTCAGTATCACCACCTTCCTCTTGTAGATTCGGAATCTCATGATAGGGGGTCAGCCTCTTGCGCAGGGAGAGAAGTTGCAGGGAAACAAAAAGCCCAAATTTGCAATTTTGATATTGTGCTTTAAAAGGGGAGCAAGCCTGATTAGAAATAAGCTGATATGAGGCTAATAGTTGGCAAAATGAAGGGTTGTTGTAAACATGGGTCCCACTGGAATGTCATTGATGCTGGATGATTGTTCCATAAGGCATGGCGGTAGCTGGGAGGCAGCAGGGTAGCAGTGTGCATGAACCACCTAAATGGAAAATAAATCAATCAATACAGTCTGGTGCATAGAGGCAGTTAAGGCTGAGCAATATGGCACATGTATGCAAATTACAATAAGAAACATGTAAAATAGAGAAAATAATCATATCAAAATTGTACAGAATCTAGAACTAAAACGCACAAGTAAACAAATCATCCAATTTATGAATTATCAAAGTGTTTGTGATTATTTGTCTGTGTAAAGTACTAGACTAGGCTAATTGTTTCAGCTGCACAACTCAGCGACTTCCATTTGCTAATGACAACCTTGAGATGCATTGGAAACCTTGTCGGAGCAAAACAAAATCCGATAAGTAATTTTGTTGGATTTCAATTTAGACAGCAGAAATCTGCTCTAATGGAAGCACACTTACAGCAATAGAAATTATTTCATTTCCCATAACAGGAAAAGTCACTATGAAAAAGTATCACTAAACCACATGCATATTAAAATGCATTACTGCTGATGCATCTGTTCATCTGAAGTGATATCATCAATGTTGATTCATTCTCAATGCTTCTTTATGTTCCTCTGCATAAATCTCTGTCCTCAACTGCATTATCAATATTGATTACCCCTCTCTGCTGAAAAAACCTCCATATTTTCTTTGTTATTAAATTAGTGTGCTTCCTACGTGAACCTTGTATCTGTATGCGACTTCTCCCCTGCCTATTCAACTGAACGGCCACTGCCTTGCACTACCGGCATTGTATATATATTAGAGTCTATGATAATGATGATCAATAAATTTCAGTTGGCTACAATAAAACTCAAAGTAAAACAATAAGCATGCACTTTAAACATGTACTTTATCTATGCATTTATGGCTGATTAAATGGCAAAGCTATCTGACCCATATAGCTGATATACATGACTCTATACGATTTTCTTCGTTTAATGGATTCCATACAGTTGAAGCTCGCCAAATGAAGTGAATCGTTTGTTCTGCAGCTAAACAGCACTTCCATTTGTATACCTCGTATGTGTTATCTTATAACCTGAACTGCTTTTAATCGAAAAAACAGTGTCTATACATCTTATTGCCTTCATTACTAAATGTATTTTGTAATGGAAGCCTTCTTCCCATGAGTTTTTCTGTCCTGAATTGGCCGCTGTCAGACACA
Organism: Notothenia rossii; assembly: GCF_949606895.1. Taxonomy (NCBI): domain Eukaryota; kingdom Metazoa; phylum Chordata; class Actinopteri; order Perciformes; family Nototheniidae; genus Notothenia; species Notothenia rossii. Next base: position 62,309,288 of record NC_136906.1, on the reverse strand, counting down.
CCGAGCCAACGACAGCTTTAATCGATTTGAACACGATATAACGTTACCTTTATTTCACCGACTGATAGGAAACACTCAACTAAAAACAATGTTGTCGTCGCAGCTTCCCTCTTTTTACTGCGAGCATCCTGGAAATGCTAAGTTAGCTTCCGCTAGCAACTTACAGGCAGCCCGACCAAACGGCGTCAACAACAGCGTCCATGGCGAGCCACAACAACCATGTCCACACAGCTTACCTCAAACGGGAGTATCCGTGCGGTCCTTTCAGCGAGAAACATCAGCACGGTGGCGTCCCATTTTCCTCCGCACCTTCATGGAAGCTGCACGGAAACGTAACTACCAGCTAGCTGTACAAATCCCAAATACGGACCCAGTGCCTGCCGCTGTCCCACAATGCACTGGTCCAGAGGGGGGCACCCAAGACACCCTAAATATCATATATCCCTGCTGCTGACAGTGTTTGTCATCATACTGTAGGGGAGATGGTTTACTATACCTTTAAAAGCTTAACAAGTTCATACTAGGTCCTACCCTAAAACTGCATTTTGTAAAAAATGTTTTCTTGTGTAAAGTTCATACTGACTAACGTATTACTTTTTCCTTTATACTGACACTATACAAATAAGACATTCATTTGTGTCATGTGGTATACTATTCATATAAGCTTTGTCATTTAAACACCTGAACTTTTTTAGGAACATCCAGAAACATTCATCTGTTCGCATCTTGCACATTATTTATTTCATATCATATTCCATTTACTTGTACTCTTCTTGCACGATTATATTTTATTTGTATTTACTTGCACATCTCAAAACATTCTCTTGCACTATTTTATCTGTTTTAACTGTTCTATGTACTAGATATATTCATGTTGCACTTTTGGAGGAGCCTGTGACCTAAGTTTTTCATTGCCATGTGCAAATGACAATAAAGCCTTGAATCATTAGACACAAGTTAAAAAAATTATGATTACGTTTGGGAAACATTAAATATCACAATTGCATAGCAGCCTACGTGGTACATAAACACATACAAATATGAACTGAAAATGTCTGTACCAAAAATGTACAACCTTGTCCACTTCTGGCAACAATTTCTTTAAATGATACACTCTCTTGTTGGTGATACTCTTTTAAAAATACATGAATACTTCTTCAATATGATGTAACACCAAATGAAAAACATTAGTTTGTCATATTCAACCTTTAGTTTCCCCCCTAAAACGCCTTTTGTTTATCCAGTTAACCCAATTTTCATAACATAGCTTCATGACATTCTTAGCTATTTAAATGGCCAGTGCAATAAATGCCTCCTCTGTGTTTGCTGTAACGCCACCTCCAGGCCATTACACTCCTCTATACATGCAGCAGTTCTCTCCATCACGAGAGGGCGCCAAACAAAAACTCCACAGCCGGAAATACGTAATCTGAAAGCTTCATTTGCGCACGCGCAACCCTTAGTCTTCCTTTCCGACGCTCGAGCGAGAGAGACAAGATGGGCCATCAGCAGCTCTATTGGAGTCACCCCAGAAAATTCGGCCAGGGATCCCGATCCTGGTCAGTTTTGCCTTAAACGTGTCATTTATGAATATATGTGCTAAAGCGGGGCAGTTTTGAGGTATTTGTAGCTTCCCATACTTTAGAATTTATCACCAAATGTGCACCGCATGGGAACTCCTGTCGAGCCAATATGGCGGTGGAAGGATGCCCCGTGCTAATCTGTTAGCACCTAGCATTTTGTTAAGTCAGCCTCACCTCGTTTCTGAAACAATACAACTCATTGAAATTTAAGAGGGCTAATATGTTCAAATTGAGTTCTGGGAAAGTGTCTCGTTAACTTTCTTAATTTGTAATATTGCTAACGATATGCTATAGGAGCTTACACCGTTCAATGATGATATTAGCAGTGATGCACACCAGCTTTGCTGAGTCTGTATAAACTTCCGCACCTCTAGTTGTGTGAAAGAATGTTAGTAAAGGATTATATTACCTGATATTTCGAATATAAGCGAATTAACCCCATATTCTTCTGTATTTCAGCCGGGTTTGCTCGAACAGACACGGTCTTATCCGTAAATACGGGCTCAACATGTGCCGCCAGTGCTTCAGGCAGTACGCTAAAGACATCGGCTTCTGCAAGGCAAGTATTATTATGCTTTATATCTAATTTGAGAGGTCATCCAAATGTTATCATTATCCGATAATGTTGGGATACTGGCAAGTAAAGTTAAAGGCTCAATGTAAACAAAGTAAATGCTACTGCATTGAAGGTAAAGCACAATAAATAACAGAAATATGTTGGACTGTATATTACTAGTGTCTTCATTTCTCTTATTGGCTTGTTTATGCTGCTGCCACGCAAGCATTTCCCAAATTGGGATCAATAAAGTACTTGTCTATCATTTACTGAAACGTTATATATACATCTTGCTTGTACTGCACTACATATGCAATGAAGGATGGGTTGTAATATCCAACAATGTGGACTACCATTTTTTTACACCTGACTAATGCCTTGCTTCCTTTATTTTCTCACAGCTGGACTAAATGTCACGTCCTCGGATGGGTTCAGTCATCTCCGTAAGGCTGGCCGAGATGGGATAATTAGCACTGCAAATAAATGTGTTCTTTTGACCAAACTAAATCTTTTGTGGTGGTTCTTTCTGCACACATGTCAGTGATGTTATAGTCAGGAAAGATGGTTCTAAATAACACACTTAACAAAGATTACCCAGTTTTTATTGGTAGACAAAGACATTCACTTACAAATGGTTATATCTTAATGCAGACTAAATTAGCCTTCTGTGATTTGCAATACTTTGATACCATGGCAATCTTTAAGTCATCGCTAGAGAAACAAAAAATAATAATACAAATGCTGTTAACACCAGTGATAACTTCCAGATGTCTTTGGATGCCAAATCCATGTTGAAACTAAAAGGCTATATTTAGTTGAGTATCTATCAGAATACCTTTATTTGTTTATAGAGGGGAAATGTACATTGTTACAGCAAAAGCGAAGATGGACATACAAATAAAACACTTTAAAAAAAAAAAGGCATGCACATATTTTACATTTAAAGACTGACTCTTAAAGCGACATTTGAGACCTGTTTTACAAGACATGAGAAGTACAATTAGCAATTGTCTGGATATATTTATCTTTGTACTAAAGTATTATCAGCCAAATGTACTGTAACAACAAATGAGCATTTTCATGTAATTTAGTTCCTAAATTTGGAGACAATATTGGTACTCGTTACTAATGGGTAGATGAGTAGTAGTGAAATGCATAAAATGCAAGCACATAAGATCTTTGGAGTAGAAGTAGCATTCAAGGATTATTATTGTTGAAATTATAATTAAGAATAGTACTTGGTGACATTCCACCACTGGAAATGTCCGAGCACAATTGATCTCCGCTGCTGTACATAATTATAAGTGGCACAGCAGTAAAGAGCAATGGATTCATTTCTAAGTCAGCGTGTATTCAAATGAAAGTCATGCCCCCATCCAGAATTGGCGAGATGCTGAGATATTGGTCTTGGTCAAAAATAAAGGAAATTGATGGGCTCCCAGTTGTGTGGCCCATTGCTCGGTGCATTCCATATTCGGCTACGACATTTTAAATATTAAGCTCAGCACTAACATGGCTAACAATTTGTTGTATAATTTCTCAAATCTGTTTTCAACAATACAATCAAAGATGGATCATGGCATGTGGGACTTTGCAGATCCTTGACCAGTTTGTATTTATTCAAATATGTCATTTTCTATCTGCCTTTTAAACAGAAAGTTAGGTGTGAAGCACTAGATGGCAGCAGCACTTCATGTTCGTGATCCAACACCAGTGTCAAATGAACTAACACTAGCACATGCAATCTTTATATTCACACAGTGCATGCAGATGACCAGTTATATATACAGTTGCAAGAAAAAGTATGTGAACCCTTTGGAACTACCTGGATTTCTGCATAAATTGGTCATAAAATGTGTTCTGATCTTCATCTAAGTCACAACAATAGATAAACACAGTCTGCTTAAGCTAAAACCACACAAACAATGTTATGTTTTTATTGAACACACCATGTAAACATTCACAGTGCAGGGTGGATGTGAACCCTTGGATTTAATAACTGGTTGACCCTCCTTTTGCAGCAATAACCTCAACCAAACGTTTCCTATAGTTTCATATCAGACCTGCACAACGGTCAGGAGGAATTTTGGACCATCCCTCTTTACAAAACTGTTTCAGTTCAGCAATATTCTTGGGATGTCTGGTGTGAATCGCTCTCTTGAGGTTACGCCACAGCATCTCAATTGGGTTGAGGTCAGGACTCTGACTGGGCCACTCCAGAAGGCGTATTTTCTTCTGTTGAAGCCATTCTGTTGTTGATTTGCTTCTGTGCTTTGGGTCGTTTTCCTGTTGCATCACCCATCTTCTGTTGAGCTTCAATTGGTGGACAGATGGCCTTAAGTTCTCCAGCAAAATGTCTTGATAAACTTGAGAATTCATTTTTCCGTCGATGATGGCAATCTGTCCAGGCCCTGAGGCAGCAAAGCAGCCCCAAACCATGATGCTCCCTCCACCATACTTCACAGTTGGGATGAGGTTTTTGATGTTGGTGTGCTGTGCCTTTTTTTCTCCACACATAGCGTTGTGTGTTCCTTCCAAACAACTCAACTTTGGTTTCATCTGTCCACAGAATATTTTGCCAGTAGTGCTGTGGAACATCCAGGTGCTCTTTTGCAAACTTCAAACGTGCGGCAATGTTTTTTCTGGACAGCAGTAGCTTCCTCCATTTTATGACCAATTTATGCAGAAATCCAGGTCATTCCAAATGGTTCACATACTTTTTCTTGCAACTGTATGTTATGCTTAATTGAGGTTGAGTGTTAGGTTTCAGATTCAGGTTTACAGGAAAACAGCACTCAAGAGAGGTTACTATATATACTGTTGAAAGAAAAACTCAATTTGAAAGATTGATTTATCACTTGTATTATTTATCAGGTGGAGGTTTGGGTTTGGTCATGTTTAATCCAAGGCAACAAAAAATGTTGGTCAAAATCCTGTTTATATCATAAGTAACAGATATTTTTGTGCTCAACTGCATTACTCTGCATCTTTCTCAATCTCAGATGGGTTAACTAAAATGTAGCAAAAATTCAATCAGATCATAACAAAGTGAAAGTTAAACAAATACACCATGGACACTTTCAGCACAAAAACAAACAAGTGATACGACGGATAAAAAATGTAATGTACTGTTTTTTTTTTTAAATGCTCAAATGTAAGCAGCAATGAACCAACACACAGATAAAGAAAACAAATCAATATTATGTGTTTGTTTTGGCATTTTATTTTCTGTAAAATATGTAAGTATGCATGATATAAACTTAAAACTACAGGCATAAAGGGGCTTGTGAGGACAGGCTGCTGTTTGGACGCAGGGAGATGAACCCACAAACGCTCCGTGTTGCATCAGTCCACTACGGAGGCGGCTGAAAGGTGTTGTCTTTGATGTTCACTTCACATCCTTGTTTTGTATCTCCATGAGTCTTAATCCTCCTGATATGCTGCCTTCTATTCACTCCACAGACAAGCGAGCGAGAGGACATGTTGAAAAGTCTGTTTCATCCAACATGAGCCCTCTCAACAAGGCCCTTTCTTCTTCTCTGTCTTTGTGTGGCCATACCATTTCGCTGGTCTTCTGTAAAACATGCTATTATAATCTATTCAGAGAGTAACGTCTGAAGTATTTTCAGAATCAGCTTCAACGGCCAATCTGAACACATAAGGCACTCGACTGCTTTTTTCCATGGTGCTCTTTATGTATACATACATTGACTTAACGGCTTGGGATAAGTAAGCTGGATGAAAAAAGAGTATTTGTATACAAATTATAAATTTACAAAAATCTATATACATTTCAAGTGTCTTAGGGTATTGTAAACCATACAAATAGTGCAAAATTACTGTATGTACAGCATGTAAATGTTTACATAGCATGCTGGATTTATATCCTCAAGCCATGGTGATATGTACAATGGGGCCTTTGGGATAAAACTGTTTCTCGTGTCTGGTGGTTTTTGCGCTCTGTAATAGTGAATATTGGCCAATAATTCAAAAGCAGATCGCCGTTATTTGCATGATAGGACACATTTAACCTCCTCAAAAAAGTTGCGAAAATACCTTCTTTCAGCCTCGTTCTGTTGTTTGAAATCAGGCTGAAAACAACGAGAAAATTCAACTTAATGATTCTTTTTTTAACCCTCCTCTTATTTCTCAAAAATATTATTATATGTATTGTCCGTTTGCATAATTAGATCTGAAGTAAATAAATAAAATACAAACATCTATAGGGATCCATTTTCGAAAAATAAAATAATTTAGCTCAAGCAACATTAGCAGATAGCAGTATCTCCTTGTTTCTGAGCCACAACATAATCATGCATATATACAAAATAAAGAATGTGCGTGTAGTGGCCTTTCCTGGTGTCGGCTCAGTGAACTACAATAATAAATAAATGATCAGCCTTATGTGCAGGTATTGGCCCAGTTTCTCAGTGTACCACTACTTTATAGCACTTACTGGAGGTACTGTTGGAGGACAGGTTGGCACTGGGGATTTGCAGTCCTGACTGTCTGTTTGGTGTCCAATCCAAACCAGACATTGATGGATGTGCAGAGAACAGACTGAATTATTGCAGCGAGAATTGGATCAGCGGCTCCTGAGGCAGGCTAAACTTGGTTAGGCCTGCTGCAGGATGTGTCATCTTCAAAATTCAGCAGTTTGTGTTTTCCTCTCAGAAACTCAGATACTTACCTCTGTGACTGGATTGCAATCTCAATAAATGAGAGCATGGGCCGATTATGAGAAAATAGGGCCCTGTGCACTAACATGCAAAAGGCCCCATGAACACCTATTCTTGTTTTTGTTAGCTTTTTGTTGTTTTTATACCTCTCTGTGTGTCTCTTTATAGTCATTTGAATATGTTGGCAGTGATGTTGTGTCTCTTTGTGGTTGTTTTGTCCCTTTTCATGGTTGTCTTGAGTCACTTTCTGGTCTCTTTGCAGCTGTTCTGCATCTCTTTCTAGTTTTTTGGGTCTCTTTGTAGTTCATTTGTTTCTTTGTGGTGATCTTGAGACTCTTCCTGTTTCATACAGGTGTATTTGATACACATATTGTAGGTGAAAGCCAGAGGGTCCCATATTCTACAGCAGGTAAGTATTACATTTGCATAAAAATTGGGGGAAATTATTTAAGCAGCAAAAACATTAATCAGCCTGTGGGATGAATTTGTTTTGTTTGTTGGTTTCAGTGTCTGTATGTCAGCAGGATTACAGGAAAATTACTGACCTGAATTTCATGAAACTTGGCAATAGCGTGTAGCACTATCTACTGAAAAACCCATAACATTTCCCAACACATACACGATAAACTGATTCCGCTTATGTAAACGTCCTTGATGGAGGTCTGTGCTTTCTGAGTGCCCTTCCAGTTGACACCTAATCCAACAGTGGCTGCTTATGTGTTGCAGCACTGGAATGTACATGTGGAGAAATAAATCATGTGCTGCTCTGAAAAACTCTGTGCACCCATGTAAGCATGTAAATAATAACACCTTATACATATCTAATTGTGTGCACTCTGTGGTAACAACCACATCTTCACACTGAGAGTAAACCTGACTAAAACACTAGCTCGAGCAAATCAGAAGGGAGCGCTTGTTTGATGGCGCGGGACCTCAAAGTCTCAGTGCTGCTCTGACTGCATGCCAGGCACATCACAGAGGCTTTCCATCCATCTCCGAGATTATAGGGAAAATAAGTGAATCCAACATGTTACGGCGCTCTGTTGGCATGGAAACATTCCTCTGGGTTTACCTGCTTTCAATTGTTAGACCAGAGAGGCACTTCCCGCTGCAAGTTTCCTCAAAAGAGCTGTGAGCAAACACGCGTCTCATTCACGCTCTCCCTCAATTTCAACTGAGTGGGTTTGGTGTTTGGCTGAGTGATGGCAAATACAAGAGAAAAGAAAAAAAGAGTGTAGTAGCCGGGGACGGAAAGAACAAACAGGAAGATTAATTGAAAAACAGAAAGTAAGTAAAGGCAGGAGCATTTTATTCTCACTGTGGAATCATGCAGTGACTAAGAGGCCATGATGTAAGCAGCTCGGAGTATTGATAATTACTGCATGTTTTGTTCACTCATTTTCTTTGGGTGATAGCAACTGGAGAGGTTTAAAACATCCTCAATGATCCATTTATTTTTCTAACAGTGATGTAGCCATAAAACCAACAGACTACAGTGTTTTCCAGGATATTGTCTCCTGTTTCTGTGTATTCCCAGGAGGCTGAGCTTTACTACAGTCCAGTACGAGCACCAAGCTGACTACATTGTTCTAGTAGTCGTATTTGACTGGAAAAATTGAGTCAGCTAATCTAATTCAACCACAATAGAATAAGCATACCCCTGCTCCATAACCCTTATTTAGGATAGGATGACATTAGACCTGTTACCTAAACATTAATTTCTCTATAGATTTCAGGGGGGGGGGGGGGGGGAGATGATTGAAAGAGAGAAAATGCTCTAGAAATGCACATACATAAGAGGTGATCAATTTTTCACTGCATTCTTCAGGATAATGTAACATAAACTGGATCCACACCCCGCCAAAGTAAAAGCGCTCATGGTGATCGCAGCAGGAAATGCACAGGGGTGATTAATAACCCTAACGATGGCTGCGTCCCATTCAGGTGCGCTCGTTGAAGGCCCCTGCTGCATTTTTGGCCCACATGACTTACTTGGACACCTAAATGGGACAGAGCCATTGTTAGTGTAATTGGTTACACCTGTTCCTCCCCTGCTGCAAGGACAAGTCAAAATGGCTGCAGTGAAAAATACCTATTTTCTGTTTTCGTTTATCTCCGCAGGTAGAGCTGCTTGACACCACATGACAGAGGCTGACCCTTTTTCAATGTAACGGTTTGGAAAACAAAATGATTTCCTAATCATGCGTTAATGTTATGTTTATCAGACTTTGTTCATTCTGGATGATGGCCCTGAGCTTTGTAGAAGCTTATTCCTTTAGTGGAAATCATTTGTGGCCTGACTGGCGGTACTACAGGAAAGATATGAGAGTCAACAAAAGCATTAGAACTCTGCCGCTGAGAACTATAAATATTCATAGCAGATTTCAAGGCAAGGTGGCAGAACTACTACCGGGAAGGAGCAACAATTCCATTTGTATCCTCAGACTGTTGTTTACCATGTTAAAGATGCAGTAGTTTAGACTGATTTGAACCCTTTTAATGATCCTCTCCACTCTAAAATGTGTTATTCTTACCTCCCCTAACATCTCTGAATTTGAATATTCTCACTTATCTAAAAATGATCACTAAAGGGGTGTTTATAGTAATTTTGCTAAAGGGGAAGATCTCTGTGCACTTCCCTAAAAACTGAGATTAGAACGAACTACATTATCAAGCTAGATTATGTATGTCACAATTGCGAATGCTTATTACAGTCGATATGCCTATACAGGAAATGTCTTTGAATTAGCATAGTAAAGGTTTTTCATACTTGTCTCCAAGAATCAAATAGGTTTACACATAGGAATTTGCTTTGGTATAAGTGATGCATACAGACACACAGAAACAAGAATGTGCAACCAAAACAAATAAATGTGTACAATTATAAAAGGTAAGACTATTGCAACAAATAAAAAATAAAGACAATACTTACACAAAATATAGTTATGTAGGAAACTAAATATAAAAAATACTATATTCAAAGTGGCGTGTTATGCTGATGATTGATTTATGCATGATGATTTAAAAAAAGAGGTAGCATTGAGCAGAAATGTTCAACATGCAGGATTTCCAAAATTAAACAGAACAAGATATTGTTCGCATGATGCGATGTGCATGTGGGTTAACACAATGTCTGTGATTTTTCCATTTTTGAAAATTCAGAGATCTTTATTTTCTCAATGAGGGAGAAAGGGAATTTGCTTTCAGCTCCTATTTTGTTGTTGTCTTTTAATGTGAAAAAGCCATGTTTAACAAAATATGAATTATAGCAGAGTATTTTCACACATTTCCCCAACATGTCTGGAGGGGAGCTTCAAGTTTACCTTGCATTCTAATGTACGTACATCAAGGGGGAACAATTAAACAAACCTAAGGTAGAGAGTTCTTTTCTTGACTTACTTTTTTGCAAGTTTGCACACTTTCCAGAAAATATCAACAAGAAAGCAGATTATTGATCCCTGAAGCAAAAACAGCAGTATATTACAAATATGAACCTTAATAGCCAGGACTGAACCAACACAGAGAGATGACTCGGGAATATAAAATGTCGCACCTGTTTGGAAGATGATGTTCACTTACACCTCTTGGTCGCTGTGTAATTTCATAGCTGAATAATAAGCGCTGAGTCAGAAATGAAAAATCTGTTGCTTACAAGATTATGATAAATAGAAAATATATGCAGCTTAATGCTTGTTGGTATTCAACATGTACTATATTGGTTGGCACAAAGCTAGATTTAATAAATTACCCTGTGCATGCAGAGGAATCCATCAAAACACTGCAGAGTATCAGTTATTTTCAAAGCTACGGACATTGTGGCATTTATGTCCTACACATAAATGAGTTTGAAAGATAAATAAGCTGTCACACAGATTTACATGCACGCCATCTTCTTCTAACAATTGTTGTATACAGTATACATTAAAATGGGATTGAGTTGAACATCTTACATTATCTGGTGTGACACCAACCGTCACAAGCATTGCAGTTAATACATCACAGTGGAACAAATTCCCAACACCAAAACATACCTGTGGGGGCAGTGTTGCACAATTTAAAATAGCAGGAAGAGGAAGCATGGAGCAGTTGAAGGTGAGGTGACAGGAGGTGCTGTGATGCTCTCTGGGGAGGAGCTCTCTAGTTGCAATGGGGGAAGAACAAGAGAGATGCAGAACGATAAGAAGCAGCCTCCATCATGCTGTCAGCTCAGGGCATATCTAATTGAATACGCCATGCCATTTGAAGTGGAGAATACATACAGCTGAAGCAGACAAGAAAAAGCAGCATAGGGCAGGAGCAGCGGGAGGGCAGCCTTCGCCAAACAAAAAGACATATCAAAGAAGTTAACACGGGAGATGTTCAAACAGATCGCCCTGATCTTTGCTCTGTGTTCAACATCTCTCAATGTCTCTGTTTCTGCTGTCGGTGGCAAGGTGGGCAGGTGTGAGAGGAGAGGAAGAAAGTCTGCCATGAAGGGTGCTTTTGAGGAATAAGAGGAGGGTTCAAAAAAGAATAATTAAGTTGAATTTTGTCATCGTTTTGAGCCTGATTTCAAACAACAGAATGAGGCTGAAAGAAGGTATTTTCGCAACTTTTTCGAGGAGGTTAAAGGTGTCCTATGATGCAAAATGCACCTTTTTTGATGTATTTTATACATAAATATTTGTTTCAGAAAATAAAACCCTTTCTCTTTTCCTCCATACCCAAATCTCTAAAAACGGGGGTACAACCGAGCTGATCCAGATTTGCATCCGATATGACGTAATATCGGAAATGTGGGCTGGCTTTACACCCACGGCCCTATCAGAAACGTCGCTATCAGAAACAATGTGCAACGTGTTTTGGAAGTATGGTCTTTGTTTACATTAGCAAGCATCGCTAACACTCAGAGCTAACCTGTACTGGAGAAAAGTATATGTAAAAAAAAGCAGGAAATAAAAAGGAACTCACCTTGTGGTAAACCCGCAAGAAAAAAAGCATTTGAGGTCTATATTATTTCAGAAATAATCCTCATCACAGACTTCACTGCTTGCCTTGCCGTGCTCAAAAGAGGGCGGGGCCAGCAGCTACAGTTACAGAATCAGCCCTTTTCCAACAGGGCTGAAATAGAGGGATATGAGGGATGTCTAAAATGCATGATCTGTTTGGTATTTTGAGTATATATGTTTTTTATATATTTTTATATATCTTAAACCCATAATATATGCCTAAAAAAATAGCATGATAGAAGATCTTTAAAACACCTCAAACTCTGTTTTTAAGAGGCATTATACAACAGTAGAGGTCAGGGGCTGGTTTTCACTGGCCTGCCACATGTAGCTTAGCACAGCACAGTGCTTAGGGGCAGCCGGGGGAAAAAAAATATTACTCATAAATGGAAAAGATCAAATAGTGGCATTTAACAATCCGTAGAGAAATGGTGTCACGGAGGGCCCTCGTCTTTCAGCTCTCCTCGGGCTAAGAGGATGTGCTGTTCTGTCAGCATTGTAATTTATTCCTCACACAGATCACGGCTGGGCAATCACACCATATTCTTTACTTATCAGGTGGTCTCTCGCTATAATCCCCCATTACGGTCATGCACATATGAGCTAAAGGTATGAATAGGTATATTCAGACCTTAGGCCTAAGAGAGACAAAACCGCACAACCTTCATGCAATATGTTAATATCAGCCCGTAACCACACCTGTCAATCACTTCAGTACACTGGTTTGGATGTTAACCTTTTGACTTCACAATACTTGGCCTGAATATGACCCATGCTCACATCTTTCATTACTCACTTTTATGAATCTCAGAGACAGCCTGCGAGGGAGTGAATATTTAAAGGGATTTGCATGAACATTATATTATTGTAGTGCATATTAACGAAGTAGGATATCCTCGGAATGCTCTATGCCTGTCGCAGGGCAAGACGACAGGAGGAGGAGAAGAAGCAGAAGTGATGGATCGTTGTGCGACTATTTTCTTTGCTACATGTAAACATTTGTTATGCGCCGCTGCAACATCGCTCTCTCTGAATTCTTGAATTGTTTGATATGATAAACAGATGTTCAAGATGGTGAGTGAACAGCTGCCTCCCGCTGATCTTATTAGGAGTTGCTAATTCTTTCCACTGCGCCTCCAGTTGTGAAACCTCTTAGCCGTCCAACTGTCACACTCTGCTCCAACCTCGCTGCTCACACTTTGGCGCTAGCACTTCTAATCCAGGAGAGAAAATGAACTGTCACGCATGTTCGACTGCCGGTTTCCGTGACAACACCTCCAACTGGTTAGGTTTGGAGTAATGGGCAGGACTTTTTTTTCTACCCCTCTCTCCATTTTGAATATTTGAAGGAGGTAATTTGGAAGGAGGACGATTCACTCAGCGACAATGTGACAGATGCAGCTCTATTTTTCAGGATGCATCAATGTGCGAATGATGCAGCCGGAGAGGATCAGAGAGAGGGGTGTAAAACCCTCCCACAGCTCAAATGGGAGGCAGGCTTTTCTGCTCACTCCAGTTGCAGCCCCCTTCTTGCTTATTTTTGTTATTAACCCCACTCCAAGCGTAACCATGACGCCTCTGGCTGTTACGCGCAGTCTCTCGACCAACATGTCAGAAAATGACTGGCATTAAATATGACACACAGTCCTCCTTATGCCATCATTGCAGAGAGAGCCATTTCCCTCTTGAGTGAAATGGAGGACGGTGCCGAGTTGATATTTTTTGACAAACAGGACTAATGCAGCGTTGGAGTCTTCTTACTTACCCACAGCAGGCGCTGCTTTCAGAAAACCACAACATGGACCACACACACACACATCTGTTCTGTGGTGGAAGCAGTTATAACCTTTTACTTGAAAGTAAGCACATATATGCAGGTTTTTTAAACACTTTAAAACCCGCCTAAATAAGAAATTGGCTTCTTTCCCATTGCAAGTAGATGTGTGCCATTTCTTTTCTGGTTTTGTCACGTTTAAAGTCTCAGAAGTGCTGGCTGACACTAAGCAGAGTTAATAAACAGGGAAAATGTCATAGTGACTTCTTTTTTGTGCCTGTTACTTATCCAGTCTCTTTCAAACTGTCAAACCAGAGTTGGTAATTGCTGAAACAGTGAAAGGACTTACACATATGGTGGTTTTGAGTAGAGCATATGGATTGTTGGTTAAATCTACCTTAGGGAGAATGTGAGAATTTCAGTCATCTGGGAGGGACTCGAAGTAGAGCTGCTGCCCCTTCGCTTAGAAAGGAGCCAGTTGAGGTGGTTCGGGCCCCTTATACGAGACCAAGGAGTAGACCCAAGACCAGTCATAGGGATTATATCTCCATGTAGGACTAGGAACGCCTTGGAATCCCCGAATCAGAGCAGCTTGATGTGGCCAGGGAAAGGGAAGTTTGTGGCTCTCTGATGAAACTGCTACCTCCGTGACCCAACTCAGGATAAACAGTGGCAAATGGTTGGATGGATATTGAGCATAATATCACAGCATCACAGCATCACAACAGAAAAGGGGTGAAAATTAGCACCAGAATGCAACTGCCAATCAGAGTTGGAAGCAATTCATTCATACCCATGATTGCTGTCAATCATAAGCCATAATTTCGATCGTAACTTTTCCAAGTAAAGACTAAAGCAATCTTGTGGATTTGGTGGACATTTTGTCTAGTTGGGCGGGCGCTATAGTTGCTACTGAAAGCTGCATTTAAAAAAACAGCAAGCATTCATTCATGTTGCCTGCCTTTAAGTCAGCATGAATGGCCACTTTGGGCACTCACTGCTGATTATGTACTTATGAATGCCTCTCTTATGGACACCTGTGCTTAGGTTATGTCTGTCCAGCCTTTCAAAGCTGAAATGTGATTACATGTTCCTTTGAAGGACAGTTCTAAAGAGGAGAGGTTATATAAACCTTTATTATTACGCACCATCATACACTGCATTCTGCGCAACTTTATTCCCTGTAAGTGTTTCATTTTCCCTGGACTGCAACTCAAGATTTTTTACAACTCTTCTTGGATCTCAGGAGGTTAAATCACTTGGTCGCGGCAGAACGGTTTGTTGCCCCCAGCATTTACAAGAATGGGATTAAGAAGTCACGCTGTAAAGGAAGGCATGGAACATTGTTGTTTGGTGCTGAGATGTGTCTTTCCCTGTAAATTCACTGTCTGTTCGCCTGCTGCAGCATGACCTACTAGACTTGTGCCGCTGCTGCTCTGGGATCCTCTCTGCGTTTATTGATTCCAGCCTGTCCGCCCACCAGAGGATCCAATGCCAGTTATCATGATGCAGAGTCCACATATTTAAAGCCAGAGGGTATCAGCAGACCAAACTCTCTGATTGGCGTAATTTAGAGCGATAGGGATCCGTTAGAGCCACGTTACGATTGATTAGGTGTGTGTGTGTGTGAATAAACAGATCGAGAGATCAATGGAGACAGGTCAATAGAAATTATAAGCATTTTAACAAGCACCAGTGAGCGAAAACACAGCTTAAGAGCTAGTATGGATTGATGCCAAGGCCCTATTTTAGCTTAAGGAGTGGATAAATGTCTCAGTAAATAAGAAAAACAACTTAGTGTTCACTTTATTTTCTGCCTATTAGCTTTTAAGTGTCATGTAAATAATGATAGACAAGTGAAAGTGAAAATATGATGTTTTGGTGCAGACATGGATCAAGGCAGGAGTAAATCTTGACAGCGTATATGGCCAGAGTGTGTCTGAGCTTGGCCAAGCATAAAAACAAAAATGTCTATAAAACCACCTTTGGTTACGGCGTGAGGAGCTCGGAGCCCAATATACCTGATTGCAGGTCTAGATTTTATTACATCTACCTGAAAATGTCCTTCAGTTTTACTGCTCTTATTACTATTCCTACTATGACTGCATGCAAGGTTATTATGACTAATACTGCTATCACTACACCTTTTCCTGAATGACTGGGGGCTCTTTTATCTCTTCTAAAACCCTTCCCTTGCTAAGAAATATTTGACAGTAACCAGCCAATGTGTCTGACTACATTTTTCTCCCCGGCCTACACATCATTTTATAGAGAGATATCTTTATTAGCCAATTTACATAGAACTGGTGTAACGTTGGCATCTCATCATTCACTTTCTCCTTCCACGATAGGCCGCTCTACATCATTACACTTGGATTTGGAGTGGTGCTCAATCAAGCCTCAGGATGTTAATAAAATATGCTGGTTAGCAAGATGAGATGAATAATCGCAGGAGTCAAGTATCATTTCCAGCCCCAGCAGGGTGAGGGTACGTCACACTTTGGGGGGGGGGAGGGGGATCGCTCTGCGGCTCCGGCCCATCACGGTGGTCTCAGAGTGGCCGCGATGGTGGCGATGTAAGGGAAGGCAGGCAGGGCCACGGTGCACCGCGCGATAAGGTTTCTGCACCACTGTGGACAGCACTGGGGGATTGTGGGCGAGCTCTTATCAGTCTCTGTCAGGGTCTATCAGCATCTGTCATGTTTACTCCTCAGGTGTGCTGGCTGCTGGCTGACTGCTCTGCCAAGGCTCCCTCATATCAGCCAGCTGAGAACTAACCGGGAGCGCAAACAGAAACCCACCCACTGCTGCTGCCAAGACCAAACCCTTCTCGCTTTTTCTATATATAAACCTCTTTTTTCACAAAGTTCAAAGCTGTCTCATCCTTCCACATCTCTTTCACTGAGCAACCTCTCGGTCATTCACCTGTCTTGGAGAGGGTATGGGTTGAATCATCCCCTAACAGGATATCACATCTGACTTAAAAAATGGCTAAGATTTACTCGAGCACAATTTGGCTCTTTTCCAGTCAAGCAAGGCAGAGCTTTGACACCATTAAGTCCATTTCCTGTAGTTGCAGTGCAGAATTGCTTTTCTGCTCTCAGAGGAGCTAAAATGCGATATCCAAAAATGTCAAAGTAGTAGTTAAAAGCAGAGTAAAGGACTAAGAGAATATGAATGTTTGCTTGTGTAGTTAATAGTCGCATACAGGATGTTTCTGTGTGTGCAAGAGAAAGACACAAGTGTGCAGAGAAAGGTGAGGGAGAAGGTTCAAGCTAGAGAGAGCAGGAGATTTGAGAGAGATTGTCAAAATGTCGCAGGTGGAAATGTCAGCAGTGAGGTGGAGAGGAGTCAAGCCGAGCGAGAGCAGGAGGTTGAAACCATAATTAGTGTCTGTGAGTCACTGCGAGAGTACCTGTGTGATGTCACCGACTCCCGGTCCTCTGTCTCCACCGCTGAGGACAAGCAGAGGAACCAGCACGTCCCGACCTATGGCCTTTCTGAACAACACGCTGTACTCTACTCTGTTTCACCGCTGCTCAGACTGCAGTTTCCGGGCCCTAGCTCCACTTGTGTCGGCTGTAAATGACCTCATCACTATTTGCGGGGTCACAATCAGGCCCACTACGACTGTCGATGTGTACGTGCCCCCGTTTCCAGCGTGCATCATATTTATCACTAGCACAGCATGAGCAGCTTCTGCACGACTGCCAGTAGAATCAAATTGCCGTAGAAAATGCCGTCTGCCTGACCATCTTGCCAGGAAATCAATGTAACATTGGAGCAAATCAGAGCAACATATGAGAGGTGGCCTCTGTGCATTCCCTTTCTGTGAGGCAGACGACTGTGGTGCGTGTCATGCTGTTTTGTCCTCACTGTGGTATCTCAGGGAGACAAGCAGCCAACCACTGTGAAGGAGTATGCTTGGGAATGACAAACACCGACTTGATCTCATGAACCTGCATGACAAATGGTTATAAGAGCCACAGACATGCAGGCCAGCACCATGAGATAGAAAGGAAGAGGAATTCAGAGAGCTAACTCACAAAACAAAGCAGAAGTCCCACTATTGTTGAAAAAAAGTGTATATTCCAGGTCTGGTGAAATTCTAGTTTTAAAAGGCCTTGGTCTATAACCTTACACCCATAAAGCCAGTTTAAATTGATAAACAAAATGCATAGAAAAGAGAAAAAAAACCCCGGTGGGACTGCTCCATAGCTAATGGGACCAAGTGACAACATAAGCATTAGCTTGCTAACCAACCCAGTCTCACGGCATTTCGTGTTCACCAACACGATTTTTAATCTATTGATTCGTGTTCCCCAACACGATTTCCCCCTTTTTTTCGTGTTGCACAGCACGATTTTAAAAGCAATGTATTTCTATTGGTAGTCTCACGACATTACGTGTTATAGGAAGACCGGAAGCTGTGTGGTTCATAAAAGCATGTTCTTACTCAATATCAAGCCACAATTATTGCTTTTATTTTAAATCGTATAATTTCGGACTTTTGTTGCCGTCTGTGAGGAAAATAAATGGGGCTGAGAGCCTCAGGATACTGAAATCTGTATATATGTAAATCTTTTTTTCCTTCTAATTTGTTATTCTTTTCAAAATAACACACTGTTATTTACTCACCAATAACACACAATTATCCTTGTTTTTATTTATTTGTTTAATTCCATAATCTCTGTTTTTTTTGGCGTCCGTCAGGAACTGAATTTCGAAATAAAATTACCGGAAACAGATGTACGCATTTCGAGTTCAGGATGGCCGAAGACACTACACTACCCATAATACCCAGCTATCGTTTAGGACTACAGTCCCCGTGATTAATCTTCAAGCTCTGGGATTTGGATGTTGGAATGGCAGTGCGCCAAGGTTACGCCGAGCGTCAAACAGCTGTTTGAAATGGAACGAAACCACGCCAGACTATCCAAAACTTGAATCGAACGCCCCCCCAGGACTACACATGCTATGGGACGTCTCTACTGAACGTTTTCGTTTTTCCCACAATTAGAAGTTGCCAGTATTAAACACATTGGTGTTATCAAATGTAAAACATATAATTAATAAATGGGTGAAAATCGCTTGTGTCCATAATGCGCAGCATTAATATATACCCACATGACAGCTCATTGTTACTTTGTAATTCTACTCCACTACAATTCAGAGGTTAACCTGGTATTTTTACTCCACTACATTTATTTGAGTTACTTTGCAGATTCTGATTAATGATGTGAAATATAAACAACCCTTAAAGCAGAGTTTAGTTACACCTGAGTAAAATTCAGGGAAGGTGATTGTCAAGTGCCAACAATCAGGAGAGATATTTGATAGTTGGTGCTTGAGAAGACTAAACATTTATCTGCAATTGACATGAATGGAAACGAGTAATAAAGTATATTCATTACTCGTTATTTTCTACTAATAGTTCATTAAAGACTGTATAATGGCTATTTTGCACATCCCTTTCAAGATTTCAAGATTTTCAAAGGTTTATTGACATATCATAATACACAACTGTGTATGCAATGAATGAAAAACTTGGATCACAGGTTCCTCAACAGCGCATTACAAGACATCTATCAATATGTGTGTACCACCATGGTACCACCACCATTAAACTGTCATATTCTGCACATTTCTTATACGATCTACATACATAAGAGTATAATTCATATGTATGATATCAGTTAAAATAAGTGCTTCAACATAGTCAACATTGCAGGAAAGCAATATATTAGACGTTAAGTACTTTGTCAGGCTTAATATTTATCTGTAGATACCCCCAAAGCTTTTTTCTTATTTAAAAGAAGACCTTAATCTAAAGTATTATTTAATGTTTGAATAAAGGTTAATTCGTTTTTCTGTTTTGCACATCCTCATATTAATATCTTTGTACATCCAGCACTAAACTGTTTTATTGTAGAGATCACTTACAGTATCTTCTTGATTTTTTATATTCTATATTTCTATCACAGACCTTCTACTTTCCCCCTATGAAAGTATGTACTCTTAATATTTTTTTAATCAAATATAACACATAAAAACAATAATTCAATAACGTGCTTTAACCACTAGGCGGTGCACACAAGGTGCACACAGCCATAATAACTTTTTATTATTAGTGTAGGACACTTATGTATGTACAACATCTGAAGATGTGTAGTTTTATTCATGCTTTCACATAATTTTACAGCATATTGCTATACTATTTCAGACTCAGTATTTACATTCTTATATTCAAAGAAAATCAGTAATATCTTTAAAAACTACAAGTCCTTTTATATCAGCTGTGCACCGTTATGGTGTAAATATAACCTATCTACCAATTGGATCAAATGTAAAAGTCAGCCGAATTAGTGTTGATACTGCGAGGAGACGAATTGTGTGAAGAAAAATTGAAGATGTGGTTTAATTGTTGATATATATATGATCCACGTCAAGTCTTCAGTTTCGGCGGCATTTCTTCCAGTTTTTCCAAAGGTCTTCTCATCAGGGCTGTATAAATAAAGAACTACGGCAGATCTGTAATATGTAATGCAGCCGAACCGTGTATTACAATGTCGTTATGTGATGACTTTCAAAGAGAAAAGCAAGAACACACGGAATTAAGTATTATTTTATTCTTTTAAAATGTTTTCCGGATTTCATATCATATAAACACCAAATCCCAGCATGCATTGCGGCTAAAAACATCCAATCGGTGAGCTTAAACCATAGCTGAGGATCTTGGGTAATCGCTCGAAATGCCTAAATCTGTTTCCGGTTATTTTTATTTTGAAATTCAGTTCCTGACGGACGCCAAAAAAGCCAGAGATTATGGAATTAAACAAATAAATAAAAACAAGGATAATTGTGTGTTATTGGTGAGTACATAACAGTGTGTTATTTTGAAAAGAATAACAAATTAGAAAGAAAAAAAGTTTTACAAATATACAGATTTCCGTATCCTGAGGCTCTCAGCCCCATTTATTTTCCTCACAGACGGCAACAAAAGTCCGAAATTATACGATTTAAAATAAAAGCAATAATTGTGGCTTGATATTGAGTAAGAACATGCTTTTATGAACCACACAGCTTCCGGTCTTCCTATAACACGTAATGCCGTGAGACTACCAATAGAAATACATTGCTTTTAAAATCGTGCTGTGCAACACAAAAAAAAGGGGAAAATCGTGTTGGTGAACACGAATCAATAGATTAAAAATCGTGTTGGTGAACACGAAATGCCATGAGACTGGGTTGTGCTAACACAAGAGCGTTTTAAACTAAGGAATAGAGTAGTAGGCTATCATCCAAATCTGACACCAGATCAAAAATAATATACATGTTTACACTGGGAAGATTTTAAAATAAAAATAAAACAAGAATACCACAACTACAAAATGTCACAGAAATAGCATGAGCTTAAAAGATCAAATGTGCTAGCTTGCTTAGATAGTGAATATTGCCTCTCGTGCATACATACTCTCATGCATAAATACTCTCATGCATAAATACTAAAAGAAATATAACAACAAAATATCAAACAAAGTAATATCTACGTATCTACAAAGTATTGGCAGGTCAGCTTAATATGGCTATGTATTTTTGGAAGTTATGTAGCTAAATGCTAATGCTAAAGTGACCTTCTGTTAAGATAACTTGATGATCTGATGGTGTTGAAAATGTTTCTTTACATACAAACAAAAGTTTTAACTTATAAATTACTATTTTGAAAATAGCTAGTTGTTGCAGTGAATTGAGGAATTTCTCACAAATTGGTGTTGAAACTTAACCCAGAATAGTAAACAGACCTGAGAGATCAAGTGGGTGTTGTTAGAAATTAAAATCAATGTTTTGATGGTATAATGTAGCTTAAACATACCGTCAGTTCAAACGCTCTTTTATACTGAAAAACCAGAAATTCTTGTGCACAAGCAGTTAAGCTTTTATTCTGAAAATCCTTCATCTACGGTTAGCATGTAGCATGTGGCTAATATACGATTTCCTAAAGAGGTGAATTGAGGAGCGAAATGACTTGGTGTGGTGAAAACCGAAACCTACTGATTTAACACTACAACGATAGATGTCGAGATACTACCATGTTGAATATTAAATGAAAGTACAGTTTATTTGAATACATTATTGTTTACAGACGAGAGTAGCATGTGACAACATCCGGAATGACCGGCAACCAAACGAGCCGAGAAGTATTGTTTAGAGTATTGATTACAGCGTTTAGAATGTGTTAAATGAAAAGTGATGAAAGAGAATATGAGGAGAAACGGCGTGTTAAGCATATATTGAATGTGAAAAGAACCTATCCTCTGTTTAAATGCAATAACGGACATTGGAGACGAGGTGAGCCGGCTGGCGGGGAGGAGCCAGCAGAGGATATATATAGCAGCGCCGGAGGAGAGATCCGCTGTCTTCTTCTTGCTCAGGAGAACCAGATCACAGCTGTTTTCTGCCGGAACAATATTCTGTCTGTAACACTACCGCGCCTTTTTTAATTAAAGTATCCCATTTGAATCTTTTCAGAGACTCCATTTAGTCTCATTTTAAAGCTTCTCTCCTGGACGCGAGAATAAAGAACATATTTAACAGTGTGTAACACCAAAGCAGACTAGAGAGGAGTTCCAACATTTCCAAATGAATAATTTGACACATGAAATGAACAAACACTTGGTGTAAAAACACAGGTTTCTGTGGTATTTGTTTCACGAGTGTCTGGCGCACACCATGCCAGGATCTGCTGATTGTGTCTGTAATGCGCCAAGTTAAACAGATTGGACAAAATGGAGGGAGTAGCAAGCTGCTTGTGTTCCTGACCTAGTGATGTATTTCAACAGAAAAAGCTGTCAGGGAGCCTGATCAGAAATACCATACAACTGATGCTGAAAAATAAGCAGGCTCTTGTGTCTGTCTGGTGTAATTCTCAGTGTTCAGCCTCTCATGAAATTATTAAGTCCAAAAATCCTGCGCTATAGGGATTTCTCTGTCTTTTTCCTACTCTTTCTCCTGATCAGTCGAGCGAAATATGATGTATGTAGATTGTCTCCGAGCTCATCTGTCATTTAAAGAAGACAATGGCTGATTCCACCGGGCTGGGAAATGCACACTTGTTCTGTATTCATCTAGTCCAGATCCGTGCACACCCACCCTCATACATCCACTACCAGAAAACAAATGGACAAAGCTTCCGTCGAAGCTTCAAAAGTTGAACATTGCTCAACTTTTGAAGCGAGCAATGCGTGCAAAGCGAAGCGACGCTCCCACAATGCAGTCCGGCGAAGTGTGACGTCACCCCATTCAAAGTGAATGGGCAGAAGCAGCGCCATATAGATAGAAGAGTTACGACAGCGGAAGCCCAAAAACGGTTATCGTCACGTGGTTCATGCAGACGAGGATCGTTCCCCGGAAGTTCATGGCGGGCAATGTGAATGCATTGATAACAGGAGATATAACTACGATTTTTGGTAATTATTAGTGAATAAAGGTTTTGATTTACAATATTTATACAACAAATCGATATGTGTATGTATTTACATCAATATGTTTTTAAAAATAAAATAGAATGTGCTAATATTAATTGATAATATTAGGATTAGTGTGAACAACTAGTTTACATGTTAGGCTAACAGTGCCTTGGTTAAAGAGCCTGTTGCGGTTTATTTATAGCTTTGAATTCTTTAAAACCAATATTATCTTCTTAAACTTGTATGGTAGTCAGGAGCATCACTTTCTAATGTTTATTGATATATTTAGAGGGAGGGGATCTAAAGGAATGCTTCAAAATTCAGATTAGATTCATTTCTACCATTTTCTTAAATTCATGGTAGTTTCAGTAATCCCATGGTAATTGAGGACACAAGTTATCTAAATGACTAATGTCATCTTTATGGCTTTCAGAAAGGACAGGAGACCGACAGGTGACTATCAAAGGACTAGCAGCAGCAGCAGCATGATGATGATGATGATGTTAAATGTGTTGTTTTAGGAATATCCATTGCAAATACATGGAATTCAATAAACATTGAATAGCATATCATGCAGTTTGTCTTTGCCTTTTCCTCCGTGTTGTCCTGGTTTGCTGTGCTGCCTCCTCGTCGCCACCATGGTTTGCTGTGCTGCCTGGGGATGCTCAAATCGCTCCGAGAAAGGAGTACGAATGTACGGCTTCCCCACTGACACAGAGCGGAGGAAAAAATGGCTGGCTCAAGTCAGCAGTAGCAATTTCACGACCAACAGCAAAAAATATGTGAGGTTATTATATACAAACACTGCATTTGCACTTTTTCACAAAACGAAAACCACACCATTGGGAAAGCTTAATGTTTTGTTTAATACAAAAAAACAGGGAAAGGCTTGAAAAACACTGAGAGTTGAGACTCAGGGTGCAGGGTGAGGGTCTCAATGCAGGTATTCAGGCTCCATTGAATCCCCCTCTGGTTCTTGTGCTGAAAGAGGGAGTAACAGACAGGAGAAAGGGTTATACACACCTATATAGCACACCTATTGGATGGGAAATTGCCTTGGGGAGATAAGGTGTGGTCTTTGTTCCCAACTGAAGTTATGGAACTTTATTATTTGTGAGTTTAACAAAGTATGACAAATGGCATCAGTAACAGATGCGAAATGAATTTCTATAAAGTTGTCTCACATTCTTGGTCATATTTTATATACAGTATGTAATGAGTATAACATGTCCAGTAAGTATAAAGTGTTTCCTAATACTGTGTATTCAACCACTATGGTATAGTGTATGCCTGTACTATGGTATGGTATCCTAGCTTAATCTGTTTTCTGTAAACGTTCCCTAAATCTACTAATTTAGGGATAATCCACTGACATCCTTTAATATACATGTTAATTTGAATCAAATGTACTGATAATATCCGCAATATAAATCTTTAAACTTCTTCTTACCTTTAAAAGTCCGTCACGAACGGGCTATTATGCTGCAACTCTACAGCTCTGTTAGCCTTGGCGCTAACTTCCGGGGAACGATTGAGAGGCTCCACGATCCGCCATTGCTGTAAAAAAGTGGTCCATTGGAGTGAACGGAGATGACGTAACTCTCAGTCTATATGGCGCTGGGCAGAAGCATTGAAGATTCAATGCACGCTGCCGTGTGGACGGCCGTAACACGCAACATGCTACCATCCCCCTGCTCAAAGAAATGCAGTTGTTACTCACTGTAAAGCACTTACTCATCACTATACCCTGTATGTCAAGGCAGGTCTGCCTTCACTAACTGTACGGAGGCTCAGTCATTGGTACTTGTTCATTTACAAAGCCATGTTGGGTAAACTACCTTTTTATATCTGCTCTCTGATCTCTCGACGAATTGAAAGTACTTTTTGCCTGAGATCTCATGATGTTGTTTTATTAAATGTGCCAAGTGCTAGGACTGTCTTAGGGAAGAAAGCTTTTAGTTAGGTACTCATGGTACCTGTCACTGTAAATAGAGTTTGTAAACTGTACCCTGTACATTATGTTGTATGTCATCCTTATTGTTGTTCTGTTGTTTTTATGTTACATGTGTAACTAATGTCCTGCAGGTCACCCTTGAAAAAGAGATCTTTTGATCTCAAGGGGCTTTCACCTGGTTAAATAAAGGCTACAAACAAACAAGAGCATCCATTTATCTGGTCTGTATGTCAAGCTCCACAGTGCTGGAAACCAAATAGGGCATTTTTACTGAATACACACTGGTACGTTCTTCATTATGTATCTGGTAAACGCCATTTAGTGGCCTCATTTAAATTAGCTGATATGATATTACTGTGTGTGCATATGGCAATGAAAAAGAGCAAACCGAGGGAGAATATGTCCCCCCCCACTGTGGACTGAACGTATGAGCTTTTTTGTGTATTTCAAATGTGGAGAAGAACAGTGTGTTCCACACTATAGGCCAACCAATACATAAATAGGATGGCATCGTGCTGTCTGTTTATGAATTCATAAATGTCAAAGCGTATCACTGTTCCGCAATGACAAAAGATGAGGGGAATCCTATCCCCATCGAGACATGAAGCTGAGTTTTGTCGACTTGTATAAGGGGAAACCTGAATAAATGGGATTAAATTCAATACAAGGGACAAAGATAATCAGTCTTACTGTAATGAGGAAACATCCTCAATTTAGACAATTATTTTTTGTGTTAGGCCTGCAAGTTTTAGAAATGTTTGATGATGTTGATAGTAATTTATGGAACAGAAATATCATATACATAACATTGCTAGAGCCAGGTAGAAATGATTTAATTTATTGCATTTACATAACATTTTTATAGAAAGAATCTTTTTGTATTATTACATTAACCAGAACAGCTATTTCCTCCATATTTTGAGGAGTAAACTGGCTGTGAATGATATATGAAAAAAGCCCTCTGTAAAAACCTTCAGAATATAAATAGGAATTAAAAACTTAAAAGTTTGTTCATGTAAATGCTTCTGAGAACTTCTGACATACTTGAGAAAACAGTCTTTAGAAATATGTAATAGAACATTTGTAATGATTTTGCTAAAACCTCACAGACTCTCCACAGTTAACAAAGCGTAAAAAACAATGTTTTGACTGCTGGTTCGCATTAATAGAATATCCAACAAAAAACAGCACCCACTATATTATGGCCCCCTACGGCCTTGATAAGGCTGTATTTATGGTTGCAATCTGGCATCCCATTATGAAAAATGGGTGATTAGGGGTCGCATTATGATTTTGCCAATAACATCAACCTTTAAGTATACTGATTTCATATTGCAGCTATTTTTTCAACAATTATTTGTGACCAGCATTTACAAATGTACGTACATGCTTAACTTAAAACCCTCCCGTCTCAAATCAAGTGGACAATTCCCCAAATATTTGCGATTCTACCTTTTGAAGATGCTGTTTTTTATTTGTGCACTTCCATGTTTGTGATGTGATGACATGTCAATTGCAGGTTTTGTTGATCTCTTGCCCCTGTGCCTTTGCAGAAGACCACATGGAAGCGTATCTATGTTCCCGGCAGTTCAATATCCTCATAATATGACACATACACAAGCCTTTTCAAATGGTTTTATGTTCTCTTTTTCCCATGTCAAATGTTAATTGTATGTTTCCCTGGGTCAATATGAATCATAACCCACCCACAGCTTATTGCCTACTGATGTTATTGTCCTTGAAACTTATGCCCTCAAATGTGCGGATATGGGTTGGGATATGAGAACGATGGACCCGTATGATCACAGTGATGACTCCACATCCTTTTACATGAAAAACTTCATCAGTAGACATAAAAAGAAAATGAGAAGAAAGTGTGCTAATGTGAAACCAAATGCTTAAACATGCTGCAATCAGCTCTGCGGACTACCTGAGGGCATAATAGTAAGATTGGCTTGGTAGTGTAGGTTATTAACTACCTGTTCAAAGACATACTGTGGATACAACTTGTATAATATTGAAAGTAGAGGCAGTGAAAGCTCTTAACAATTTCCTTGAATTAACTTAAAGAACATCTTGCAGGTTTTTTTTTTTTCTACATTTATGCTTAAACTTGCTTGAAAATTATAATTAAAAAAGTGAATGCAGGATTTGATATGTTTTACGAGACATAAGGGCAGGAATTCAGAGGGAAAGGAGCAATTTTGAGCTCTGCTCTTAAAAACGGCTTTTTTTTAAGGTCATACGTCAAACGCGTCATATTACATCACACAGGGGACACATCTCCGCTCTCTGACCGCGGGTATAGTAGAGTTGCGTTGAGTAGAGCGGTTGTGTTTTAAGGAGCCGGTATTTTTCGGTAGTTTTACATTGTATTTCACCATTTGTAATCATGGTGCAGTATTGTGTTTGTGCAGGTTGCACAAATACGAGCCTGTCAGGACATCGAGTCCACAGTAAAAAGGACCGGAGCTAGCATTCGTTCCTGGGTGTGTTGTGCATCCACCTCCCTGCAGCACATACTCTCCACAGCTTTATCAGGAAACCGTATTACTTCTCTCCCCCCCCCCCTTCGCTGCTCTCTCTCCCCTCCGGTACACGCACCTAAGACATAGTGTGGAGTTGCATTAGGTAACGCTTTTGTGGCTGTGCTGTACTGCTCCAGCCGTCTCCTTTGTGTTTGTTTGTTTCCCCCTGTCTGTGTTGTTTGTGTGTGCGTGGTGGCTGTCACTCCTGGCTCCCGGCTCCACCTCCACTCACCTGCTCCAATCAGCCGTGCACCCTCCCCGACTACACACCTGCTTTCCATCAAGCCATTTACAACGACATATCAACGGAGGCTCCACAACCTTTCTCCGCCAGATCGTCAAGTATCAGCCGTATCTCTCTCTCTCCTCCGGTACACAGCACCGTAGTGTGGAGTTGCATTAGGTAACGCGAGATACGGCTGATACTTGCGCATTCGTTTCTGTTATGGATCAGTATCAACAGTCCTGCCAGTAACGTTACTATATTATCAATGCTACTTTAGTTATAGCCTGATATATGATAGCTAACTTTACAATGTTGTGATGTGACGTTAGCTAACATTCTGTAGCTAACGCCGGTCACTCACCAAGATAGCTGCCCAGTTCTCCACTGGTTATCCTCACACCACAGCTCAATTTCTCTCCGCTGGCCGTTATTTCTTCTAATCCTTGGCTGCTCCTGGTCTCTTGGACGCCTAGCAGGCTCATAATTATAAGGTTGTGGTCCGTCATATGCATTCGAATATTCATGTTCAACTTCTTCTGTGTCTTCTGTGTAGCATTGGGATCCATGTTTATTAATAAGTTACACCGGCCGCTCTCCCCCTTGTGTCCCCCGTGTTACGTCATACGCGGGAGGTCACGTGCCGAGGCTTTTTTATGTGGAAGTGAACATTTCTTACAAAAACGACGCCAGATGTCACTGTAGTGTATATTTCTGTATATTATTTTGAAAATCTAGTGTATTCATCATTTTCCTTCACATTTATTCACAGGAGTCTTTAACCTGGAAGTTGCTCTTTAATGGCTACAGGCTACTTGAAATGTTTATGTTAACATCAGCTAGCTAGCTACACCTTGATTAGGAGCTGTGGAAATAGACTATTCTTAATAGCTGCTGTTCCTCTTCTACAGTAAAAGTGGTAACTAACAATTTAGCTTCATTGTCATGATCTTAGTTTTTGTGTTTAAGGTTTCCTATTTTATTTTGAAATGTATTTTCTCTTTGTGTCTGTTCTGGTTTTACTTCCTGTCTTTTCGTTTTCCCGCCTTTGTGATTGTATGATGGTGTTTACCTGCTGCCCTTGTGTTTCTGACTGCCCTCTTCAGATGTGTCTTGTCTTTGTGATTAGTCTTGTTTTCAAATAGGCCTGTCTCTCCTTGTGTTCTTTGTCGGTTCGTCGTCTTTGTTCCTGTCTGTTTCCCAGAGGTCCTGCCTGTGTTGCTGCTCCTGTTCCTAATGCCCTCCGGTCTGTACTCATTCATTTTTTCTTTATTTGTGTTGTTTTATCTTGCTTTGCTTGTTCTGGTCCCCTTTTTGTATCAGCTTTATTTAATTACTTACTTACTTTCCTCCTCTTCATTCTGCGTTTGGGTCCTGTTTTTTTGTTACCCCTTGACATTCATAACGTTTAGTGAAGCAAAACAATTACAAATACCAAGCTCCCCTGGCTCCCCCCCATTTCGAACACTGCTTAGCACCAAGATGGGTCTTTCCCTGACAGCAGCCCTGGTTTTCTTCCTCTGTTTGTCTGAGCACAGAAATACTTATGTTCGCATCTGCTCCTGCCTGTCTGCACACATCCTAGAGTACTTTGCTCTTAAATGTTTCCTACATGGTAAACGGTGCAGATTATTCACGTAAGGAAACATTAAATACCTTTAAATACCTCTATATAACATGAATAATTCAGCAATCCAGGACCTGAGGGTGTGTTATTTATAATCAAGATTAGGGCGATAACAGAGTTTATGAGTTATGAGTTCTGGGGTCCGGGGTGCCCTGTCATTGCATCGTTGCCACTTAATTATGCTTATGATGTATGACGTGTTACACATGAGCAGGGCCCCGAATGGCCAGCATCCTATTGGGGGAGGTCGCAACTTTATTACTCTGTCCGAGATCAATGCGAGAGCCTGCTCAAACAAGCTAAGACCAATTATTTAGACTAATACGATACACCCTTCCTAACCTCATTCTGCACGGAGCATCTGCTTAGGCTCGAGGAAATGATGATGTACGAGGCGTAATTTAGAGAGAGGGAGAGAAATCCCCGCTGCTGATTGTGGCCAAATGGAATTCGGATGATTATTAAGAGGTAAAGGGGATGGGGGTGTTCAGGTAAGAGGTTTATCAGTGTTAATAAATGCTACGGCCTGCAAGCTCTATCAGAGCCAATGGGGCCTTTAAACGCACAAATGGACTTTATATCCTCTGTGCCTTGCCAAGGATTCAGGATATTACATCTGCTCATTTCTGGGAGTTAGTGCTGCTTTAATAAGGATATATTTCTCAGCAGTTGATTGGCAATATGTTGGATTGGTGTCCTCTTTTAGCTAAGAATGAACAGTGATGTTTCTGAATGGGCATCCCTGTCGACTTTCCAATTCAAACGGCATAGAGAATCGCGCGAGGCACCAAACTTGTGCGACAGTGTGAAAAAAATGTCCTCATTACTTATGAATTACACCAGATCTCATTTTAGCAGCAATGAAATCTTAAATGGGGTTATGAGAACATCATCACCACTGTGTATTACTGAGCTTTATAAAGTAATGGATTTAAATGGAAACCCACTGCCAGCCTTAATGAAGCATGATAAGCCTTCCCAGTTTACACAGAGAGAGGAAGAGTGAGAGGGAGGGGTGAATGATAAAAGAGGAAGGAACGTCTGTTGTTTTATGTTTGTGACAAGGAGTGCCATTGAAGGGATGTCAGGTTTTCCTAATTGTATCTGAATAAAATCAGCAGGATCCTTTGGGGTGGTTTAAGGTTTGAGTGTTGAGAGAGTTAAAGGTATACAGCTTTAAATGCAAATTAAGTCTTGTCACGTTCTTTGTAATTAGTTGTACTTTTCCATTGTTCCTAATAATTATGCTTGTTAACGAACCAATTATTTATACATCAGACAAAGAAAGACACCGTGTTTGCTTTTCAAGACTTTCTTATGCCATCTGTTTGTGTCCTCATTGACATCATATGACATGAAATCTCAGAGCCCATCGGCTATTTATCTGGTGAAAAATGTTTCACCGGGGCCAATATTTCTTGGGTTCCAGTATAGTCAGCAGAAGATAACCGGGTAATGGATATTTCAGCCAATGCTTCTTCTTTTCTATGCTGGTAACTGTTTATAGTCCAACTAGCAACTTGAAACGCAAGAATGGAGTTAACAGAAAACAGAAGTAGTAGCTACGATGAAAAGAAGAACTGTCGTCAGAACCCTAACCCTAGCCCGATGGTTCCAAGATATCATTTCAGTCAATGCATTCTATTCCAAAATGGACTGCATGTCACCAAAGCCTGCTCAAACGTCATTGGTCAATATGACTCACACTTTAAACACAAACAAGAACGCTTATGATACTGCATTCATATGTTTTTTTAGAGGGCCCAGGTTAATATGAAATCTAAACTATTAATTTCACATCTTTTGTTGCCATACATTCGAGAGTGTGTTGTGTTGAGAGCAACGGGAGGGGCGTCAGACAACACAACCAAATATATTTACCCTATTTAGCATGAAAATGGTTTATCTGTAAGTGGCATACCCCGTTGAGTTTAATAGCATTTTACAAAATGTTACAGGTAGGGCTGGGGGACTCTTTCAAACCCTTTTGTGTTTGAATTGAAAAGGAAAAATACATCTGGAGTTAAGTTAGATTGAAGTGTTTTTTAATTATATATACTGATTAAAGTCTGCCTGTGTGCCTATGTTTCCGCATGACTATATCTGTGTGTGCGCTGGAGTCCACTCCGAGCTATAGATTCACGCCTTTGTGGGCGCCGAAATGCAGCCATGTGTTATGCTTGCTAATGAAGCTGAAGGATGAGAAGAAAGAAACCTTGTTTACTCAATGGAGATAACAACAGCTCAATCACCGACCTGACCTGAATCCTTAATTGGTATCATTATTAAACTGGGGACAACTAAAAGAAGATAAGTTTCCCATTTGCATAACAGACCGGAGATGATAACTGACGCTGCATGTCACCTGTAGACAAGGAACTTCCATCATAGTATAGACCAGATTTATAGGTTGCTTACTTACGGAGCAGATATCATTTATTAGTCGCGGTTAAAAGTAGACAAACACATTTCACATCCTTAATGAGGCTTCTTTACCATATGGGAATCAAATCTCTAACTGTCGTGCACACTGTACGATCAGAGGTGGGAAGTAGTGGAGTACAAATACTTCGTTACTGTACTTAAGTACATTTTTCTGGTATCAGTACTTTACTCCACTACTTATTTTTCTGTCGAGTTTTTACTTTCTACTTTCTACTTCTTACATTTTCAAAACATGTTTGTTATTTTAGTTTTAATCTGTGTTTAGTGGCGTGATCATTACTATTTAGAGTCATTGCGTGCCTGTTGATTTTAACACGATCCGTGTATCCATCATTTCCTGGTCTTCTCTAAAGAAGAGGGACCAATGAAAAAGTTGTCATTTTGCCGTTGTTCAGCATCGAAACATTCATTAGCTAACAATGACATTATTGTTCTATTGATATAAAGGGAGGTCAGTTACTAAAACAACTGGTAGTTATGGGTACTTTTTACTTAAGTACATTTCGAAGCACATACTGCTTTACTTTTACTTGAGTAAGGAAGTTTAGTCAGTACTTCTACTTTTAAAACACGAGTATCTGTACTTCTACTTGAGTAAAGGATGTGTGCACTTTTGCCATCTCTGTGTACGATCCAGATCACCATATGGAAGACGTTTCCATGCATCTAGTAGCCCGGTTAAACCTCTGTGAATCCGCTGTGGTGGACACCAGCTAATCTGAACTAATCCATTTATCATGACGGAGTTGAATGTGTGATATTGCTTTCTGCTGAGTGCTGTGACAGGTGCCATCTGATGTGCATGCGCGCGGTCGGCGAGCTTAAGTGAAATGTCACTTTTACAGTGTGCCTGATTGCATATGCCTCTCCAGGTGACACCGACCCTGCCGGAGCTCACTGCAGGCATCTCTGGTTAGATATTAATTTCACTCAGATCTGCCCACAGTTGGCCTGAGTGTATGAGTGGATGAATGCACACAGTCAGACATATACAACCGCAAAAACCTCACTTTGAGCTTGAGATTTCATTACTGCTATGACTTAATTGCCATTGGCAGCTTATTGAGGAATGAAATGCCACTTTCCCTAAAGTCAGCCTGGAGTTATACATGTGTGAAATATGACAGACAGACAATTTTACACCCGGCTCTTTGATCAAACAAATCAATTTTATGGCCACTATGTGTCTATGTAGAACTGACACTTTTCCGGCTATAACAGTAAATGTGATTCATGAGCCAACCTGTTATCAACATTGTGTCATTTCCCCTAAAACTCGACCCTAATGGTAATAAAGGCAAAAAAGATCCTCCCAATGTTATTTTTTTATATTGCATTTCTATGGTTCCAATAAAAATAAGAAAGAATAAAACATAACAGGTTCTTTATTTGTCATGATATTGGTTAATTCACATATGAGCCTTATGACAAAATTAGATATGAACATCTTACGTCTGTATGGTAAATATGAGGCTACAGCCAGCGGCCAATCAGCTTATCTTAGCATAAAGACTAATAATAAAGTCACAAATTCCACCCGGGTGCACCTTGAAAGCTAACCAATTAACAAGATGTATTGTGTTAATTAGTGAGCTTTAGTGGTGTAAGTAGGACCTATCCATTTCCCCATGTATATGCTTGGATGGCTCTATCCTTATAGTTACCTCGCAGAGATATTGGTGGTATTGATCTTCTTCATTTCACTCACGCCAAGAAAGCATTTCCCAACCAAAAAGCAGTTTCTTTAGCGACCTAACAAGCTGACTATCCCTCCGTGCAGCTAAGGGGTCTTTAGTTTCCTGCAAAATCTCTCCAAGAGCTGCAATGAAATCAATAATTATTTTCAAACCGTAGTATCAGAACTGCACGTATATTTTCATTTCTTCATTCATATACAGGCGTTCAAAGCACCCACTCAGCAGTATTGGTTGGAACCAGAAAAAGCCATATTATAGCCATAAATTTAACCAGATGGGGATGTCTTTGAAGACTTCGATTCATCAGGGGGGTAGGACAGGAGGGCTGAGGGGGCAGATCTTAGCTTTTCTTATTGATGTGCTCATTACTGTCAGTTCCACCAACCATAGATGCTTCCAGATGAACAAGTTAACTCCGGAGACTCCAAATCGGCACGTATGAAAAAGGAAAATAGATTTTATCCATTACCTTGTCTCCACAGTGTGCATTTAGCATGTCATTACCCAGCTCCTATGTATCAGGCATCGGAAGCCATTACAACGGAGAGTGGGAGGATAACTATACTCTCAAACTCTATCTTTTCTCTAAAGTAATTTGTAGCAACCGTGTTTCAGTCAGGCCTCTGACAGTGGCATGGAATATTGAAGAGTTTGTGTCATTCTTAAGAGCCAGGGATTGTGTATGTGTTTGTGTGTACCTGTGTGCACTTGTACCGCCTGAATACAGATGGTCTATTATGGATGTAGAGAGCACTGAATGACAGCACTTGCAGTTAGCGCAACTCAACAGCTAACAGAGGAACATTTACTGCCACACTGACTGAACTAAGGTAGCTGGATGTGAACAAAGGAATTTCAGAACTGTTTTTAAAAGTATCCAGTGTGCTGTGAGTTCAGCAGGCTGAAGAATAATTTATTGATCGTTTCATCCAGACCTCGTCGGATTAAAGTCCAAGCATAATGAGTAATTGGTTGGCAAATGATTTGAATGCAAACATTGGCAGTTGCTATTGAGTCTGTTCACCAGGGTGGGTAATTATTCAACAGCATTAACTGAAACACACTGCCGTTGTCTGCTAGAAAAAGGGTACGCTTCAATCAAACCAATACCGTTGTTCTTAGAGTTGAGTCTCATTTGTTGGCGCAAGAAAGTGCAGCTAGGGAAAAAGTAAATGGACTGTCTAATGCACTGAAACCAGAATGTGTATTAATCCATGTCATGTTTGGAAATTCAGAAGAATTACAGGAGAAAACGCCCTTGAACATTCTTAAAATGCCACTGAGCTCATAAAACATTCCTCAAATTAGTTAAACTGGCAAAAATCCATCTTCTTATATATTTTGGCAACGTTTATTTGTAAAACAATATAATCTCAGAAAATGGGATTGTTTAAACATTACGTTTCATTCCCCAGGAGCATTTTAACAGAGACAGCAGAGGTTATTTATTACAGACTCAAACGAGGCTAGTCGTCTGATGAATCATCTACTTCTCAAGGCAAAGTGGGCCCCCCATCTTGACTAAGGCAATTTGGGGAAATGTGATTAATCGTCATCTTTTTTAGTAACATGCACCATAAAACACTATTAATAATTGAAACGTTAAGAGCCCTTTGACTGCTCCTTCATTTTTAACAAAGCTTGAGGTCTTGCCACATATATGGCCTATGTAAAATAAATAAATAGAAAGCTTTTAACCTCCTTAAACAAGTCAACCCGTCATTACACTTAGTACAGGGTCGTTTTAAGGCCCTGACACACCGGCCAGTCACCTGAGAAGTCGCCGACGCCGACACCGACTGTTGCGTTGCCGGACTCTCCTGCGTATTTGCCGACTTCGCGCACTGGAACACACCGCAAATCCGAGCCGAGCACGTATGAACTGCGCATGCGTGAGTGGAAATAACTCTCCTTACCAGCAGGCCACGGTAGTGTGTATTCATCATCCAAAAGAGGCAACAACCGGAACAACCGGAAGACAGAGAAGAAGAACAGACTCCGTGTTATAAACAAACAACAAATAGCGTTTTTCTTTCCATTTTCACTCTCGTCCATTGAAAACATGAACGAACAGGAGCTCTATAAACCGATGAGGTGAAATAACCGTCCGTGTGTGTTCCATCTTCCATTTTAAATCATTTGTTTACCTCCCTCTCTTCCGTTAACGCTTCTCATGCACTGATTCGCTAGTTGAACAGCCAATCAGTGTTATCCCTTTGTCCGACTTCCGGTGGTGTTCCCGACGCCGATTCAACATGTTGAATCGGCAAGAAAAGGCGTCAGGTCGGCAGAAAAGACCCGACGGTATAGGGCGTGCCCACGCTCATGTTCGGCCCGACTCCCATTTACTGCCGATTTCGGGCCGGTGTATCTGGGCCTTTACACAGTAGAAATACAGGATGGTTTCTTAGGCCAAAAGTGTTTATATATAGCAATTTGGCACAAGCATGTCTCATAGGACTTTAACGAGAGGAACCTATCTGTATACGCTGATAAACTCTGGACAAAATGAAGCAATTAGCATGCAGCAACATAAAAAATACCATAAGCACAGCAAATTGCAGAATCCTAACAAGGCTACCATAAACCTCCCTACCCTCTTTTACTGGGTTCCCAATGGCAGCTTTTCTTTTTTTATAGCACTAAAGTCTTAATAAATTCTCTGCAGCACTACGATGGATCAGTCATATGAGTACAGTGGGGATGGATGATTTTGAATTTGGATGTTTTCAGAGTTTTCACTAGAACTAAATTGCAACAGGATATGTTGCCAGCAATGAGGAACTGGGGAGGAAAATGGTCTGCTGCTTGCAGATTTTTTTTCTCGATTCAGCAAGCCAACAGCATCCTGCAACTGGAGGACATGACAGGGTAGATGAAGGATGAAGAGGCTGAACGATGGAGAAAAAGAGCCGGTGTAATGATTTACGGCACAGCATATGTCAACACAACTACTTGAATGGAAGCCTATAAAAAGTTTCTCAGCACTGGTGTTCTTTTGGTCAAAATGTCAAATGAATGTTTAATAACTTTCCAAGCACCGACATCATCTCATTGGTCGTCTGAGACAAGCCTTCTGATTGATGCCTTGAAACAAGCATTCTTATTGGTGCATTGAAACAAGCCTTCTGATTGGTGTAAAAGAAAACAAGCCTTCTGACTGGTTAATTGAAACAAATCTTCTGATTGGTCCTTTGAAATAATTCCCTCTGAATGGCTTAATGGCTTAATGGAAAGAGCCCTCTGATTGGCCCAATGGATAGAGCCCTACGATTGGGACACTATTTGTAATCAAGCAGTTCTCCTTATTGATATAACTTACAGTGCTAAATAACTTTTATATTAACACTAGTGGTTTGGTTGACAACTAAGATTTACTAACTGCCTCTCCATTCAAAGCAGTCAACAACCGGTTCTACTTGCGGGCAGCGGGAGATACAAGGTTTTCATGTAACTTTTTTAGTATCAAGAGTTGTTGAATCTGTCTCCCAGTTGCTCAGGAGTCATCAATCCACAAGAGCTCTATCTTGGACCCATGGTTAATCTCTCCACTATCCTGCTCTGTCAGGATAAGTAACAATGCTAAGTCTTCATTTGCCCCCTCTTGCCTCCCTCATAAATAAACTAATTAACTTGGGCAGCTGTGGGTGTGTGAAGGAGACATAAACTGCCTAACACACATACAAATATTCACAGGGAAGTACACACCCGGCCATGCACATGTATTAAGGGATACATATCCAGGACACACATGCACTCACATCTTCTTGCCTGCTCACTCTTCCTTTCCTGCCACACTGTCAGGTTATTTGGAGGTCCAGATGAATACAAATCAGCCGTCTTCTGTCTGACTGGGTTTAGGGGATTGCAGCTCGGTAAATACCCAGAAACAATGTCCGAACAAATGGAAGAAGAGATTTCATAAAGCCGATTGTCGAACCTCAGATTGAGGAGGAACAATGCGGATTCCGTCCTGGTCGTGGAACGACGGGTCAGCTTTTGACTCTCGCAAGGATCCTGGAGGGAGCCTGGGGTTACGCTTGTCCGGTCTACATGTGTTTTGTAGATTTGGAGAAGGCGTATGACCGGGTTCCCAGGGAGTTACTGTGGGAGGTGCTGCAGGAGTATGGGGTGTGGGGGTCTGCAGTTCGGTGGACTAAGGATTGCACCAATGCTTTTTGCAGATGATGTGGTTCTAATGGCTTCATCGGCCTGCGACCTTCAGCACTCACTGGATCGGTTCGCAACCGAGTGTGAAGCGGCTGGGATGAGGATCAGCACCTCCATATCTGAGGCCATGGTTCTCAGCAGGAAACCGATGAACCAAGTAGGGAATGAGTCCTTACCCCAAGTGAAGGATTTCAAGTATCTCGGGGTCTTGTTCTCGAGTGAGGAAACAATTGAGCGTGAGATGGGTCAGAGAATCGGAGCAGCGGGAGCGGTACTGCAGTCGCTTTACCGCACCGTTGTGACGAAAAGGGAGCTAAGCCAGAAGGCAAAGCTCTCAGTCTACCGGGCCTTTTTCGTTCCTACCCTCACCTATGGTCATGAAGGATGGGTCATGACCGAAAGAACGAGATGGTGGATACAAGCGGCCGAGATGGGTTTTCTCCGCAGGGTGACTGGTGTCTCCCTTCGGGATAAGGTGAGAAGTTCAGTCATCCGGGAGGGACTCGGAGTTGAACCGCTCCTCCTTCGCGTCGAAAGGAGCCAGTTGAGGTGGTTCGGGCACCTAGTAAGGATGCCACCTAGGCGCCTCTCTAGGGAGATGTTCCAGGCACGTCCAGCTGGGAAGAGACCGAGAGGTAGACCTAGAACCAGGTGGAGGGATTATATCTCTTCGCTGGCCTGGGAGCACCTTGGGATCCCCCAGTCAGAGCTGGTTGATGTGGCGAGGGAAAGGAACGTTTGGGGCTCTCTGCTGGAACTGCTAGCCCCGCGACCCGACCACGGATAAGCGGGAGAAGATGGATGGATGGATTTCATAAAGCACCAACAGATATGGGCATGAACAGTTGGGCAGCTCACTTATGACACCATTAGTCGTCAGTGGGAAGGAAGACGTGCTTGAAATCCTACTTCAGCCATAGGGACAGGGGCTTTACTTCAGGAGTGATGTTTCTCATCAAACATTTGTCATTCTTACTCGTATAAAGACCAAACTGCCAATCAGCTAGTGCCCTGAGAGGCCATAGTATGATGATTTAAAAAATGTTTTAATATAAGAGGGTTATACATTATTAAGAGTTCAACAAGTGCAGTTAAAGACACTATAGTGTTGTAAAAGTGATGGCAATGTTACCCTGTCATTCAACCATTAACATCCAAAATATCTCTGTGACGGTTTTTCCTCAAAGTTTGTAGACTTGTTCTCGCAAGAGAATGAACCATGAAGAATTTGGCGATCCCCTGACGTTTTCTGTAGCGCAACCATCTAGTCAAAGTGTTTTCATCCGAATCTGCTAAGTGTAGTGTACAGTACTAATATGCAGATGTTAGTATACTAACACGCAAAGCTAAGTTGTTGAACATGGTGAAAAGACAAATTCCTGGTGTGTTAACCTATTTGGCAGTAAACCTGTTTCTGATTCTAATTCTGAAACATTAAACTTTCTATACATCAGCATGTTAGCATAGTCATTGTTAGCATGCTAGCTATGGCATTCTGCTCAAAGCACAGTGCTTTAAAAAACAAAGAGACAAGCTGCAGGGCCTTTAGTCCACAATTGTTATTCCTTTTTTCCTATTTCTGCAATAATTATTTTCCAGAAGGACTGAGGTCAAACACTGCTGTAGCAAAGTAAAAAGTTAGATTAAT
Source organism: Notothenia rossii (assembly GCF_949606895.1). Classification (NCBI taxonomy): domain Eukaryota; kingdom Metazoa; phylum Chordata; class Actinopteri; order Perciformes; family Nototheniidae; genus Notothenia; species Notothenia rossii. The sequence goes on along the minus strand of NC_136906.1, from coordinate 62,269,949 downwards.
ATCACTATGGAGGAGGATAATGTAGCAAGGCACTTTTAGCATGCTTAAGGAACATCAGTAAATTATGTATTTGAGATTAGCTGAACCATTAGCTCCAAGTTATTTATCATTGATGAAGAAGTGATTAAGAGATTATGTAGAAAGTGTTACCAGACATTATGTCAACTGGAGCATAAATAAGACAACACTTCTAAAGTTTATCCACCTTCATACTGTCAACATGATAATTAGTTGGGCTTGGTTGTATGTATCTATCATATATCAGCATGATGCAGCACTGAGTCAGTTTATTGTGGGTTTTCCAGATAATGACTGCAATAGCCTACTGTCTATTCCCTCATGATACTTTTCTTTCACCCCTTCAGCAAATGGCTTTCCCCGCATCTACCAAAGGCTCTGAAATAACCTCTCCTCCTTCTTTTGGAAACAGATATTATACAAAAAACCAATCTATTGCAGAAGCCCTGACAGAAATCTTATACATTATTTTTGGGGAGTGCAGAGGAAGAGTGAACGCGGGGAAAAAGGTAATCCATTTTAATAGAGCTGTCTCTGTATTATTGGCAACTTTCCCTCCATGCGCCTCTTTTGAGTTTCATATAAGACACTGCATGTGTGTGTGTCAGCACAATACTGTAAATAATAAAGGAGCCACAGTAGCGATAGGAAACTGCAAGTCTTGAAATAGCTTTGAGGGGAGAGAATATTTATTCACTTTAATGATCAAGCCCTTTATTGACTTTTTGGAAAATCCAATATTCAGCCTGCAAGCCAGTGAGAATCTTTCTCATCGCACTGCAATCTCACGATGGTCTCTAGGACTATAAGCATTTATAACCTTTGAATAGACATCACATGCAGGAACATACAGACACCTCCAGGGCTTAAATGTAGACAATGATGTACTGAATATGTACATACGTGCACACCTTACTCACATAAAGCCTTTAGAGAGAATCATAGATTACAAATGCGTCATGAGGCATCTGATTATTCATGTCGTCACATTCATTCAGATGTGCGCAGGATGTTCATTTACACACATACATTATGGCTGTGAACATATGGAAACGGAAATGTATTGTCACATTTATCTCTGGTCAGATCTGGCTTTCTGTTCCTTGTTCCCAATGTCGTGTGCTGTTGGCCGTCATCACACTGTAGTATCCAAGGATGAGACAAAACATGATTTTTTCTGGCAGCCAGTTTCTGGCACTGCATTGATACATGGTAATCCAGCTGTCAACGGGGAGCTGAGGGGGAAAGAGCTGCAACAAGGAAGAGCAACACAAAGGGAGAGACAAAGACAGAACAATAGAGAAAGTAAAATATATGAAAACTGCTAACAGGCAACACAATGGGGACGGTTTTGCAATATTACAGTAGACATTTGGAGCACCAGAGAGCTGTCTGTGCAGAAATAAAGAATATAACAACCAACTAGTAAAAGAGAGGTACCATGAAATGATTGGATACATTAGATTCATGTTAAAACGGCTTTCATTAATATTTCTATATTCAAGGATCACATGAATACATGTTTGTGAAAAGGGTTTCTCGTATCGACAGAGATTTATCCGTATTCCTCCAGCTTGTTGTTTTGGGTTTAGCTGCCCAATCATCTGTTTTATAGACCATTCGCTGTCTATATACTTTTAGCTAACTTAGCAAAATCTTGTAGGAAAAAACTAGCCACCTAAATTGATAATTAACTGTATTTCTTGGGTGAGACAGCAAAGTTGGACGTGTAAAACTGCCGCTACTTGTCGCCTCTCGCTGATGTTCGGGAAATGAAAGAGCCTACTTCCTTTTCAGTAATTGTCTTGCTCATAGACACCGCAGAACATGATCCTAGAACCCTAGATTTGATTATCAGCTGAGCAGGCAAGACAAATTCATCAGCGGCCTCTGACCATTCAAGCACTGAACGATTGCCAGTAATGCATATGCGTGCAGATAAATTTCAGATATTTCATTAATGTCAGTCGGAATATGTTCGACTCCGGCATTCACCAACCCTTATAATACCAATCATGCGGCGGTGCAAAAATGCATTAAATTATCCTGCTATGATAGTGAGGGAAGCCATCAGGAGACAAGCTGTCTTTACTGATGAAATATCTCCAGACTCAGTATTGATGAGCTATTGATTTTGCAGTTAGATGTTGAGGTTGATTTGATGGCAAATGTCCAGTGAAAGCCTAAAGATTCTTCAGCAAATTATATTTCCTTTAAAACACTTAATCATGAACTAGCGTCTAAACCACAAAAGCCCATCAATCCTTTTTCTAAATTGAAAGTGTGGAAATGTGCAATGCTTAATTGTAGGCAATGTGGTTAACAGGCCTGTGTAATACACCTCATCTGACTTAATGATCCCTATAGGAGCTATCTCATCAGGCTCTGCACTCAAGTTGGACGTTTCCTTATAAGTGTTTCTGCCTGTTGTAACCAATTCCAATATTGGCATTTGGTTCATTAAGCCAATATCTCATTGTTAAAGCCTGTACACCAGTAATATTAACTATACGATCCAGGTGGCCTGCAGACAGCTTTCTTATTCTTAATGCCAATTGAGAAAATCGATTCAAAATGGAAAATGGTTCTTGTACTCAAATAAGATGCCAGAGAGTATAACAAGCTACAACATAGAGCTTGTAAACACAACAAACTCTACACTCATGTTCCCTTTTCAAGCGTGTTAAAAGAAAAAAAACTACTGTTGCCTTCAGGTACAACACATCCTCACTCCCAGGTCGGCCTATGTTGACGTTATGTCAAGTCCCCTGGTTCGGCTTTTTCCAACGCAAGGGGGCGGCCCTCAGCGTACATTTTCAACTTTCCGGGATGTCCATAGGCTTCTATATAGCTCCCTAAACGTATGTTGTAGACGACTTGAGATCGCGAGCGAATGCTACCCGCAGATCCATTCTCACAGCGTTTATCAACCTTTTTCTAACTCAATATCAAGCCACAATTATTGTTTTTACTTCTTTATTTTAATTGAATAATGTAGGACTTTTGTTGCTGTCAGTTATGGGGAGAGTAGGGGCTCAGAATACTGAAATCTGTATTGTTTCTGCGTTTTTTCCTTCTAATTTTGTATTCTTTTCTAAACCACACACTGTTATTTACTCAACAATAACACATAATTATCCTTGTGTTTATTTATTTGTTTGATTAATAAACACAAGTTGGAGTCCGTCAGGACCGAGGGTCGGAGCAGCTCATAGTAGCCTAGTTGCTTTAGAGAATTTTACACCCGGAAGTAAGTATTCTCTCCGCTTCGCTTAACAAACCCCGTGATAGTCCTCAAGCTCTGTGATTGGATGTTTGAGTGTGTGCCGAGGGTTACGCCGAGCATCGAACAACACTTTGAAATGGGATGGAACCACGGCAGACTTTCCAAAACTGGATTTGAATGGGTTCACCCCATCGCCCCCTCCCCCACCCCGTCCCCAGAACTACACATGCTGGCTATTGTGTGTTTTGCAACATGTTTAACTTCTATGGCACGTCTCTACTGGGAGTTGTAGTTTTAAAAAAAGTTTTCATATTTCCCATAATAAGAAGTTGCCAGTATTAAACTGTGTACATCCCTAGAGGTTTAGGGGATAGGAAACACTCAAATTTAAAACATATAATTAATACATGGGTGAAAATTGCTTGTGCCCATAATGGGCAGCATTAATATATACACCCACATGCCAGCTAAGGTCAGAAGAGCTTTATTTAACAGCTGGTCTTATGTCTGTGACCCCTCCTGTTGTTAATTGATAAGCCTGAAACATGCACTTGTCAAGGTTCAGAGGCAAATTTTGCAAATATGGCAGTAGCCATCGATCATCTTAAGATAAGATATACTTTATTGATCCCAAGTTGGAAACATTTGCGTTACATCAGCATGTGTAACAGTTGTAAATATGCAGTGGTGTTTATTTGTAAATCATTTAGTATAATTACACAAATTCTGTGTTTTATTTAATAATTCTGTGATCTTTATTTATTGATTGTTCAATACCTGACAAGGCCGGAGATGAAAAACTTGGGTCGCAGGTTCCTCAACAGTGCATTACAAGACATCTATCAATATGTGTGTATACCTCCACCATTAAACTGTCGCATTCTGCACATTTCTTATACTATCTACATACATCTTATAAGAGTATAATACATATGTATAATATCAGTTAAAATAAGTGCTTAAACATACAGTGGTTAACATTGCAGGAAAGCAATATATTAGTACTTTGTCAGGCTTAATATTTATACCCCCAAAGCTTTTTTCTTATTCAAAATAAGACCTTAACCTAAAGTATTCTTTACTGTTTAAATAAAGCCTTATTAGTTTGTCTGTCTGTGTCTCCTATTAATATCTAATAATACAAATAATACATTTCAATAACGTGCTTTAACCACCAGGTGTCCCTTTCTATCAGCTGTGCACCGTTATGGTGTAAATATACCAATATACTGATTGGATCAAATATAAAAGTCAGCCGAATTAGTATTGATACTGCAAGGTCACTTATATTGTGAAGAGAAATTGAAGATTTTGTTTAATTGCTGATATATTTATGATTCACGTCACATATTCAGTTTCGGCGGCAGTTGTTCATGTTTGTCTAGAAGTCTTCTCATCAGGGCTCTATAAATAGCGAACTACGGCAGATATAATATTTAATGCAGCCGAACCGTGTATTACAATGCCGTTATGTGATGACCTCCAAAGAGAAAATCAAGCAAACTCGGAATAAAGTATCATTTTATTTAAAAAAAAGGTTTTCGTATTTCACATAAACAGGAAGTCCGGTTAACTAAATTGTCCTTTCAAGGTTTCTGTAGTACCATGGCATTGCAACATGGCAGACTCCATGCAAAAGGACACTGTGTAGATAAGAAGAGTTTAATCTAAGCCATTAGCTCCAAGTTATTTATCATTTATACCTTAGTTTTGCTGATATAGGCTTAGTTTGTCGGGGGACATCTTACTTCTTCCTTCTCTCTGTCTATACCTGTGTACTCTCATGTTCCGAATAACCCAGCTTCCCCAAATGTCTTTCTTTTTGGTGTCTACAGTATATACGCCGCGATCCTGAGTCGTGGCTGATCCTGTTGCTGTGGTCCTGAGTCCTGGATCGCGAGCCCTGGAACTTGAGTCGTGGCTGTGCCTGTTGCTGTGGTCCTGGATCATAAGTCCTGGATGGATATCCTCGTGGATTCATCTTCCTATTATACACACATGCATTTCCAAATATTTGGACTACCTATGTTGCAAATGTATTATCTTTTCAATTTACACACGGCATCTATTGCACGTCTGTCCGTCCTGGGAGAGGGATCCCTCCTCTGTTGCTCTCCCTGAGGTTTCTCCCATGTTCCCCTTTAAACTGTGGGTTTTCTCCGGAAGTTTTTCCTTGTACGATGTGAGGTTCTAAGGACAGAGGGTGTCGTATTGTCATACTGATATTCTGTACAAACTGTGAAGTCCACTGACAAATGTAACATTTGTGATATTGGGCTATATAAATAAACATTGATTGATTGATTGATTTATGAAGAGGTGATTAAGAGAATATGTAGAAAGTGTTACCAGCCATTATGTCAACTGGAGCATAAATAAGGCAACACCTCTTAAGTTTTGCCACCTTCATACTGTCAATATTATATAATTAGTCAGGCTTTTTTACTATCTACGTATCGTATATCAACATCATGCATCAGTTAAATGTCACTGAGTCAGTGTATTGTAGGTTTTTCAGATAATGACTGTTCCCTTTTCAAGTGTATTAAAAATTACTACTGATGCCTTCAGGTAACTTTAAAAAAGCGAAAGGCCCTCTCTTGAGGCACAGTTTTGTTTGACCTTTCTATGTTTCTGTAGTGCAATGGCATTGCAACATGGCAGACTCCATGCAAAAGGACTTGCTCCCTGTGTCGATAAGAAGAGTTTAAGGCAGTGGTTTTCAAACAGTGGTTCTTTTTCTGTCAGGCCCCCTTTGGAGAAAAAAAAGAGTCGGGCCCCCCCAACACAAATAGTCACGTAATGGGCCAAGTTAACATTTATTAAAATACATCAATATGAACGTGAGCATTCCTTTGCTAGAACGGTGATAATAAAACAATGCTCCATAAGTGTGTTTGGTCAAAACAATAAATACATAATACAATTGTGCAATCCCTTTGCTAGAACAATAAGTTATAATACTTTTCCACTTTGCAATCTGTGCAAAAAAATGAAAAGAAAGAAAATGCTGTTATTTGGCAAAAAAAGTGTGTCTTATCACAGGTGGCTGCAATGAGCCTGTTTTGCAGTGCACATTTCTTCAAAACGGGGTTGCAGGCTCAGTGGCGGCGCCAGAGATTTCTTTTGGGGGTGCTGTGGGGTAGCTTGATGTTTCATAGAGAGTGCTCAAACATTTAGGGTTTCCCATTAATGTATCGGTCACTAAAGTGGAATTTTCTACTGCAACAATCCCCACGCAAATACACATTGTACCAGCGACTGTTACAATGAAGGCTCGATAATCAGCTCACGGCATATTGGTGTAAGCAGGGGTAAAGCGCTATTTTTATAAGTGGGGACCTAACCTCCTCTAGGAGGTCCGTGGGCATGCGCCCCGGGAAGATTTTCTTTTAAATATTGAAGTTAAAAGCATCAATCTGGTGCACTTTGAGAGCAAAAGGAAGAGATCTATGGATACATCTCTCAACACCCATTTGAAACAGAACTGTAAACAGATTTACTTTTTCTTTATGGATATTTTACAAATCACTCCCGTTTTAAACTTTATTCTTCTTTTACTGTCATATAGTATTTCATACTTGATTTTCATTTATTCTCTTATTTTTTAATAACTATAATGATCATATAAACGTGTGCCTCGGAAATAATTGTTTACATTAATCGTGACCAAACCGTTTGAGACCCGGCCACTAGCTCGCTAGCACCAGAAGCTAACAACAACGATCTCTGGTACCGGTGCGCTCTCTCTCTCTCTCTCTCGCTCGCGCACGCACACAAAATGGCTCGTTCCACACACACACAGAGCCGAGCTTGAATGAAACACAGAGACCCAGACGTACTTGAACTGTATCATATTATCTTCGAATCAATTTTAAATTATGTGTTTTTTTTCAAAACCATTTTTCCTCCTGGTCTCTCGCGCCCCCCTTGTCATGCCTCTGCGCCCCCCACTTTGAGAAACACTGATCTAAGGTAACAAAACACAACACAACAAAGGAAAAGAACAAGTCAAGCTCTGAAGTTAAATTGTAAGCTGTTTAATGATAAAATTCAGACTGCATAACATGGCTGCACAGACTTCAACGTTTTCTGATTACTAGTAGTGGAACACAGGCATACACAAATACACGTAGCAGCATTTAACTCCCCATGGATACTTTTGAGCAGCACAAAAACAAGTGGTGGTGGTGTTGAAAATCCTGAGGCAGTACAAAAACAAACAAGAGCTGCTACGTTTGCAGCATGTTGAGCAAACTGCCAGTCTGTATACTCGGCAAACATCAATATGGGTCTGGTCAAACCAATAATGACGACTGATATTTTGAAGGCTGTCTGCACTATAGGCAGCAGAACTCCATGTTCAGAATTGTTACAGCATGTAGCATTAAGAGCCGTGTTATGGAGCCCTGAGGAGGGCACTGTGGAGACGTGGACAGAAACACACAAGGCTGCTTTTAAAGGATACAGTTCAGCAGTTGATCAGACTGAAGCTCAGTTCTAATAGGGGCCATGGGATTGACTTATTAGGCATCCTGATAACTTCCTCTTGCTCAAGGGAAAGTAAAATGAACATTGTACATGGACAATAAATACCCTCAAAGGATGGATTTAAAGAATTTTTTTTGAAGATTATGCTTTTTTTACCTGCTCTTTTCCTGCAAAATTATGGTGGAAATAAAGAATTAGATGGAATAAATCATAAGGTAATACACACTTAAATTAAATGTTATTAAGGAACTGATTATTATTATTGTTTTACCTCAGATGGTGGCACGTGTTCGTGTGTGTGTGTGTGTGTGTGTGTGTGTGTGTGTGTGTGTGTGTGTGAGATCGATGATGAATAGATGGACATCTGATCAATAGTTGGAGTGCAGAGCAGCTAAAAAGACCAGATACTCATTTCTGAAGTAAATAGACCAACGCTTATTGTGACCAATTGAGTGTGTGATTGATTATTAAGCATATACTCAGAGGAGACCAACCACAGTGTTACTAATCCTGTCTTTCAACCAGAGGCAATGTTTCTGAATAAAAATAATGTTTTCTATGAACCTATTCATATTCTGGAGATGGAACTCACATTTGTTTAAGACCTGGGCTATAAACACCCTGCTTAACATGTGTTCCTTCTATTTGTGAAGGATAGTAGGTATAATATTATATATTGTTAGGTTGGTTGTATCTGCTATAATAAATATAGCTATACATCAACATGGATTAATAGGTATTGAAATGGGGTAACTTGAAGTATCAAATCCCACAAAATCATGACCCCACTTCTCAGTTCCTCTTAGCTTTCTAGCATCTCTCTCCTCATTGTATTGTAGCCCGCAACGTTTCTGTTTTCATTCATCCTCACCATGTTTCTAGACACAGCAGGCAGCTATTTTTCATCAAAAAACATACTGTAGGGGAGACCGACGGCAATTGCAACAATTTTCGGTTTTCATGTCATACCTTAAAAACATCTTGAACTATTTGGATACAATTTTTATGTGGTAACTTGTATCTGTGTTCTACCTGCTACGTAATCATCAAATGTGTTTACAAGCCAACACTAGAAGTCAACAGCATATGGGGGCAAATGTGATACCTATATATGATACCAGGAACCCCAATAAACTCCTAAGAATATAGATGTAGTGTAAATAATGTAATACCCATTATACAACTACCTGGTCAGCATCACAAGAGAGAGAGGGAGTCACACAGTTAACGACAAGCTGGTCATAGCGAGCACTTAGCAGTGAGACCAACCTCTGGGTATTAAGAACGAAGCCAATGTGGAATTGCTTTAAACTTGCATTCTCTTTAACAGCCAGCAGAGGGGTGAAACTACAATTCAGATTGTATCGAAGTCTATGAGAAAATGACCCCATCTCACAGATGTTTTTGTTAAGTTTAGGTCTCATTTGCTGGTTTGAATTATTCTTCAAAACAGCATGATGGGAATTTGTCAATGATGGTCCCATTTAGAGCAAAAATAGATGATAAAGCAGCGTACATACTGTAGTAGAAATAAGCTACCTTTTGATCTGTGCTGTTGTGTTAGCTTTAAAGTGTCTCTACTGTAGGCTATTTTTATTATATGTACAGCACTTTGGCTTGAACAAAAATCGTTTATAAATGTGCTATATAAATAAAACTTGATTTGATTTGATTTGATTGACAAGTCCTTACAACAGCGTTATGTCAATTCTGACGTTCAAAGTGTGTTTTCAGTTCATAAAAGTTAATAGTAACATTTTAGTCTCTTTTTCAAGTCTTTTGTACATAAACATGACTGTGTCCCCTCTGTGTAAAGAGATTGTGAAAGTTTCAGGAAAAAAGATTCGCTCTCTTTCTGTCCTGATTCATTTATATAAAAACCTGTCTGAAAATGAGCTGATCAGATTTTGGCCACTTTATGATGTCATAACGATTTTTTGGCTTTTCTAACCATTAGCCAATCGGCAACCAAGGCAACCCCTCCCAACTTATCACCTGAATCTCCTCCTAGAGCATGAGAATGAGAATCAGCACTTTTGAAACAGGGCTGAAACAGAGGGGATTATGGGATGCTACAATGCACGACCTGTTTGGTATTTGGAGCCAAACACGTCAAAGACATGTTTGTATATATCTGAGACCTGTAATATATTGATGAAAAACAGTATAATAGGGGACCTTTAAGGTAGGTCCACAATTTATAGTGATGACATGGTGACTTTTTTCAAATCCAATCTATATTGAAAACGAAACAGAGTGATTATTAGACATTTTCATTTGGTTGTCAGAAACATGACTCCCGATTGTTATGTTGCTCTATATGCCAGTCTGTCAAATGTAAAACTGTTTTCAAACAAGTTTGCCTTATCAAAGGGATATGTCTCAAATGATTGCCTGAGGAATCCTTTTATCAAATATTTAAAGCTCTACTAAATCAAATAAATGCCATTTATAATTAAAGTGGTTCTGAAAGCACCTCAACAGCAATAAACACAGATTATTGCTAGCAGTGAGTTTAATTTAAGTCAAGGTAAAGAAATGAGACACAAAACTTTATTTTCTTCTGCTGTATCTTTTTTCAGTTGTTCTCTAAGTTTACAGTACCTTACCTCTTTTCCCAAACATCCAGATTGTAATTTAGCATATTGAGACTATTTTCTATTACATCAAATATGCTTTGGGCAATTACTGCCAGCAGAGATTACTAAAGCAGGGAAACACAAAATATCTCTTAAAATTGTAATTTAATATCAGTGGATACATCATTGGAAAGGAATGGAAAGGAAGTATGTAACACTTATAATAAACATGTGACAAATGATGATAAGCATTAGAGATATTGATTACTAGTGACGGAACACGAGATGGAAAAAATGCTATATTATTGCAGTGTTAATGAAAATAACTTTAAAGCAACCATTTCCAGCCATCAAGACTTGATTATTGTGCAATTTTGTAAATTATACCTCTTTTCCCTTACTAAGTGCACAGAAGAAAAGGTGAGTTCTTTATAGATTGGATCTCAGTAGGCAGCAAATCATTATGCACAGTACCGGACAACTTTATCATCAGATATGCTATTGAAGCCATTTTATGGTTTTCATACCAAAAGAAGTATTGAAATCGGTGTTCAACTTAACCGAGAGGGCATTAAAATAGATCAGTACACCTCCGCTGTTATTTCTAAAGGCAATCTTCTTTTTTTGGAAAGTCTTGGTGGAACCTGAAGACATGAAAGCAACTCATTACAAAAACATATTTTTCACTGGATCTGGTCTCTTTCAGGTTGAGTATCTAATTAGATTTCTTTCTAGGGATGTGCCACACCGCAGAAATGACTGCAATAAAGACAGAAATACTTGAGATGAAACAGGACCCAGGAAATGAGAATTTTTAAAGAAACATGGAACATCTGTGGTTCTTTCTTGACACATTCTGTCCAGGGTGGCCTCAGTCTTCTGGCCTTATATTACAACAAAACGAACAGTTCCTTTTGAGCATTTGATCTGGAGACTGTGTCATTTTTCATTCAGATATGAATCTTGCATGATGTAGCTTACAAAAACTGTGATGTTCACAGTGACAAAAAAAACACAAGTAGAAAGAGATGTGAGAACAGATAATGGATACACAGGTACGTGAAGTGCACATGAAGGCACAGGCGGATCCAAATGAGGACAGTAAACAAATGTAAATACTGACAATGCAACCAAGATAGTCTCACAGCCAATGTCCTTCTGGTTATTATGCCTGTATTTATAATATGACATGCCATACTTATGGAGAAGATGCATGTGTGCGAGAATGCCAATCACTGCTTTATTGGGCTACAACATTACAGCTGCTTCTACTAACCTTGTTTTGTTCTTCTTTATTGCCGCTTCCGTTCAATAGACTGCTGACTCATGCCTCCTACACGCTGGATACACTGTTTCACCACTGATGCTATACAATTCACCTTGCGCACCCTTTGAAAATGATACTTTTTTTTTATCAGTGAACCCCACAGTAGTTCAAGTAAATGAAAAACAAGCAGCAAATTGACAAAAACCCATTCCTATAGGGTTGTTATTCTTTCAACACTCTGTGAAAGGTTACATACATATCCCGCCTGCACACCTGTAGATTTGAAATTTTGATTTTGCAAGCTGTGTGTGGAGAGTTCGTTTCCAGACTGATGTGGATTCAATACTTTAGTTTATCTGTGGTGTGTTTAAAAATAAATAAAAGTTTTCTTCAAGCTTTTCTCACCTCCCCCAGCTGCTTTTTATTAAACTCACCAAGAAATAGGCTGTATATGTTCATACCCATGCCGCTATTGAACTAGTTAAGTACGGAATGAAACATTGTTCTCAAAAGAAAATAAATAAACAAAATGTACCCAGTAGAAGTTGAACATTTCATGAATGTCTCAAACTGATAAAATAGCACTGTGACTGTCTGAGTTGCAGAGCAAGGGAAAATTGCCAGTGCCAGCGGCCCTTTCATTTAAAGCTAGAAACCATCAGGGATCTAACAGATGTCAAAAATTTGACAGGAAACTCAGGGCTTCTGTTGAACATCCCGTCATCCACAAAACAATAAAAAGTACAGATTTGGCACAGTCCCACAGAGCATTTGCAGTTTTGCATTCAGCCAGCCACATTTAATGTCAGACATTGTGATCATCAATTCCAACGATTATGTTTTTCCTACAGTGAGTTAACATACACAGCATTGCTTGCTTGGAAGTCCCCTTTCATGCAAAAAAAGAATACTGCCATGTTCTGATTCTGTAAGTAAGTAGTTTAATTTTCATATGCATTTGCACATTGCCAGTCCTTTTCTACCTGTTCGATTTTTGCAAATCTTCATGATCCCACATTATTTGCATCCATAAGTGAGGAAAGTATAGCATGGTTCTCTCTAATTGCATACAATCTTGTAGCTGCAAGGCAGAACTATTATAGGATGAACATACTGTATCTTGTACATTTTGTACATGCTAGTTTAAATCATATATCATGACACAATCATGAGAAAAGATCACAGGATTTTCACACAGGGGACCGTGTGAAAACGAGAGTTTTATAACAAGGTAATTAAACTAGAATTGAGCCACATAACATAATAGCCTTACATTCTTTGAAAATAAATCATGATTTATTTTTAACTAAGTGGTTTGGTGGCCTAAACCTTACTGTGATGTTATGGCAGATAGTTATACGTCTACGAGTGACACATAACAAGGTAAGCCACGCTCAAGGTTTGCTTATGTTAAGATTCGATTATACACAGTGTCTCAGGACAAGTGTTTTTGTACCCAGAAGAAGGCTTGATGCCAAAGTACAAATTAGTTTGTATGTCTAACCATGAAATAGAGACATTTCAAACATTAAAAAGAGTGCCTTGAAGTTTTCTTGTGATTCTTGCCTCCACATCTATTCATATCCAAAGAGCATCTCAAACAAGGCTCAGGCTGGTTCTTTTTGGAATATAATGAGTAAAGATTCATTTATATTTTTCATTTGTAGGAGTATACAACAATAGGCTTTACCATGTAGTTAGTTCATATACTTTTTTCATTGACATTTCAGAAAATGGGCTGTATCATACCATGATAAAACATTTGTATCCATACCAGGATAGGATTTTTGTTCCCAGCCTATTCTGTTGATGTTGCGCTTGTAAGCAGAGCGACCACCTGAAGGTGCCCCCCCACGAGTGAGCTTTAATGACATCATGGTCAACTGGCTGGCTCAAGTGTGTTTAGCCATGCAGGGGGCAGAAGAAAGCGAGAGACGGTGACATTTAAACTCACTTTGTTGAGCATTCAGCAGAGTTGCGGGTCGTCTGTAACATCAGAGAGAATGTTGTTTTGAGCTGAGTTATGCTTCTGCATTTTTGGTTCATCCATCTCACAGATAGCAGCCTCAGCTCCCCTTGCTTGAGCTTTTTTCACAGCAGCAGTGAAAGTCCATCACTCCCTTGCAATGTTAATCTCAACTCTTCCTGCTGCTGTTTAACGGTAACAGCCTTCCAGCCGAGTGGTGTAGAGTTTATCTCAGCACAGGTATTCAGCCCAAGGGAAATCTGCCCATATTGTCTTTTTCTTCTGATCTGTTATTTCTTTCATTGTTATGTGGGTTAAAGCCTCTTATGTATTGCTGCTGCCTGAACATATTATTCTGCTTTGGCGACTTTTTTAATCATATAGCTCTTCCTTAATATTGTCTGTCAGGATTGTTGAGTATGTTTCATAACCTTCATTTAGTAAATGATTTATATTCCATTTTCTTTGATGTACTTTGCTGCTGCAATGTGATTTATTAACCCATCACTGTACCCTGTATACAATGGAAGGTTTGCCTTCACTAACTGTACGGAGGCTCAGTCATTGGTACATTTTTATACAAAGCCATGTTAGGGAAACTTCCATCCTACATCTGCTCCCTGATCTCACGGCGAATTGTAAGTGGCTACTGAGATCGCATGCTGTGGTTTTATTAAATATGCCAACTGCCAGGACTGTCTTAGGGAAGATAGCTTTTAGATGCGCAGCTCCTCTGTCTTGGAATAGTCTGCAAATTTAATGGAAACTGAGTAATCTGGTGCCACTAAATGTTTTTAAAACTCGGTTGGACGCTACTCAATCGGATGCTGTTGGTACCTGTTCATGTGGATAGTTATTGCACATCGTAATCCCTGTAATGATGCTGTATGATGTCCTTTTTGTTGTTCTGTTGTTTTATGTTTTATGTTTCATGTGGAACCTACTTGAGCAGGTCTCCCTTGAAAAGGAGATCAATGATCTCAAGGGATACACCTGGATAAATAAAGGTCTGAAATGAAATGAACGTTGTTTCATTGCATCAGATCGTATCAGAAAGAATCAGAGCGTGAATAGTGAAATATGTAGAACATGGTTACTTTTTCTGCAAATGAAAAGCACAATATCAAGTGCAATGTTGAAGGTTCATAGTTAAGATGTACGATTTAGATAAATTAAACATGAACTTCAATAGTACATTCAGTGATCAATATACAGCTGCCCAATTTTTGTATATTTCTTGGAAGGTGATATTTCACATTCATGGCGGAGACAGTCTTAAGTTGAATTAATTGAATTAGCTTTGTCTCTCAGTATCCTGGCAAAAATTGATTTTTGTAGATGCTATGCCACTGTTTTTGGTAAGATTTACTGCCAGACTTTCATGCCCCCATCTGTTGCTAAATGCTTTTGAAAATTATAAGGAAAATTGGCCAGAGTGCACTTCCAGAATAATTTGGTAAAATCACCCTCACAGCTGCTAGCTAGTACCTACTTTCCTAAATAGCTGGAAATTAAGTTGAAATAACTGAAATAAAAAACGGTATTAAACTGCAAGAAATGCTTCTTGGGATCATGCTGGCAGCTGGATAATGGTATTTGTAAGAAAAATAGGCAGTGACCTATTTTCAAAATGAGAGCACATAATGCGCCTTATTTATTAAAATAAGCCACATGACACAACATATTAACTAAAAGGAAAGTAATCCAAAGAAAATGTGACCTAATTGGGTTAACTGTGACCTTCAATACTTCCTAATTATAATTCCATTGTTAGTTTTATGTCTGTTACTTGTTCATCCCCAGTCCATAGGTATCAACAAGCCCTCCAACTCATACGACCAAATAGGCCGATTGTTCAGGCCCAAATTACGACCGAATATGTCGTTTGTTCAAGCGCTTAATACGTCCTATAATTACGTTTTAAAGTTTTCGCCCTCTAGTGCTCCCGTTGAATGCTAACGTTACAGATGGTCATTTATTCACAAATAACCCTCTCTGTAAAATCCTAAATTGTAGGATAGTTTGGCCATTAAAACGCTTTTTGATTACATTTCTAGCGAGAAGTGTATATTATACTTTTCGAATCCACGTCCAGTCGATATGTAGGATCTATAGTTTGATAGATATTACGAAGATGATTTGAGGTATGCGGCATCCTCCATGTAAAGTTATGGGTTGAAAACAGTATTTCCGGTCTCGACGTTTTCATAATAAAACCAATGATCAAATGATTTAACAGTGATATCTGCAGTACTCACCAACTAAAAAACATCAGTTTATCCTTGTTAATTATACGACATTTATTGATTTAAATTGTGTACAATGCTTTTGTGTTTTTCCCATAGGTTTTTCTCTTTCGATTCTGAGAGACACCTTTCTTTTTTCAGAGGTTTTGATAGGCTAAAACATCGATTGTTTTAGCCGCAATGCATGTCGGGATATATTGTTTATGCGATATGAAGTCGGAAAAACATTTTTTAAAAATAAAATAATACTTTATTCCGAGTGTTCTTGCTTTTCTCTTTGGAAGTCATTACATAACCGCATCGTAATACACGGTTCGGCTGCATTAAATATTACATATCTGCCGTAGATATTTATGTATAGAGCCCTGATGAGAAGAACTTTGGACAAACTGTAAGAAATGCCGCCAAAACTGAATACGTGACGTGGATCATAAATATATTAGCAATTAAACAACATCTTCAATTTTTTTTCACACAATACGTCCCCTGCAGTATCAACACTAATTCGGCAGACTTTTATATTTGATCCAATTGGTAGATAGCAGTGGCGGCCGGCCGATAGGGGCGCTAGGGGCGCCGCCCCCCCTCTTCCCACATGTTTGATTGTCATTAAAAATTAAAAATAAATAAATAAATATATTTAAAAAAAATATATTGTTTTTATTTTTATTTTAATTTTTAAAGAACAAGGTAAATATTATATAGTTGGTATCAGTAAAATGTATAATCTACAATAAAATCTCGTTTAAATTTTTTTTACGATGTCTAAAGTTACTGATAAGTCACATGTTTCCTGGCTGGCCAGCGTGTATCATTACCCTCTCTCGTCAGGGCGGTAGAAAGGAGCCCTCAACAAGCTGACTGTTGCTATATGTAAATGATGCAGCCGAAACATAATTTCAGCCAATCAGCGTCGTCAGATCTGATGCTCAAAGGGCGCCCTGTCAGCGCCCTGGCCTGTGTGTCAGTGAGTTGTTTGGACTCGTATCCAAGGTGACGCTACAGTAGCTGTCTGCAGGTGGAGACTTCCGGTGCTAGTGGATCGCCGGAGCTGTAGACATGCTTATTGTAGTTGTAAGGGCAATGCCTGTAGCACCATGGAGCATATGTGTGGGCTGGACCTGTATTTTACAGGAAAGGAGTGATCAGAGGGTCGAGTTTTCGATTCTTGTTCAGTTTTCATCTTCCTCACCCTCTCAGACTTTGAGTTGCGCGCGCTGCTAAAGAGACGCGCTACCATGGAAACCAAACAATGGTGTAGCTGTATTAAAGTCCGAGTGGAAACAGTCGAGAGTAAATCTGATTTTGTCAGAAAACGGGAAAATCGGGAGGGTTGGCAAGTATGACACACAAACACACACACACACACACACACACACACACACACACACACACACACACACACACACACACACACACACACACACACACACACACACGCATGCACGCACGCACACACACACACACACACACACACACACACACACACACACACACACACACACACACACACACACACACACACACACACACACACACACACACTCGTATTTAGTCTCCTGATTTTAAATGGGAATTAAATCATTTGAGTCTTCCCAAAGCACCAGTGTTCTGCAGTTTGTGTGGGCCTACTGTACTGTTGTACAGGAAGATTCATAGCTAACCACACTGAAGATTATGGATTATCTCATATTTTTAAGCGTCAATTTGTCCTCCTCCCCCCCCCTCCCCTCGAACATCGCCAGAAATAATAATTTAAGGGGTCATTTCTCAAAAAATTATTCCGGGGGACGATCCCCCGGACCACCCTAGTATGGTTTTGTCACCATTTCCATAGCCCCACCAAAAATATTTTCCACCAGCCGCCACTGGTAGATTTGCACAGTAGGTGCACAGCTGATAGAAAGGGATGTTTTTGTAGTTTTTAAAGATATTATTTACTGAACTACTTTTCCAACTCCTCATGCAGTTGACTGTTACAGGTCTGTACAGGTTCATGGTACAATCTTTATACAGTCTATGGGTACAATGCATAAGCTTCAAATCGAGAGACTGAAACTGTATTTTCTTTTACCGTTCTGTTTTAATTTCACAATAAAGTTAAGTCATATTATGTTTGATATTATGTTTTATTGACTACACCACTGTTTTTTTAACCCGCACCGCCTAGTGGTTAAAGCACGTTATTGAATGTTGTTGTTGAATACGTTTTATTTGATGAAAACATTTAAATATTGAGTAGCCTACATACAAAATTGGGGGAAAGTAGAAGGCATGATAGAAATATAGAATAGAAAATATCAAGAAGATACTGTAGTGATCTCTACAACAAAACAGTTTAGTGCAGGACGTCCAAAGATATTCACAGGAGGATGTGCAAAACAGACAAACTAATAAGGCTTTATTTAAACATTAAAATACTTTAAATTGGACCTATCATGCTATATTTGAATAATATAGTGTAGGACCATACCTATATAAGGCATATTCATACTTTTTATTTTTCAAAATACCAAACAGATCATGCATTTTAGCCATTCCTCATTTCGCTCAATTTAACACTGTCTTTTCATGGGCTGATTCTGTGAGAACAGCACCATCTACAGGCCTGGCATATGTACTACAGCATCTCCAGCGCTTTCGAATGGCAATGTCTGTGGCTGTCTCCTCCTGATTGGTGGAGTTGGCCCAATAGCCATAGCGCCACTTCTGTGACGTCACAGAAGTGTTCAAATCTGGATCAGTCTATATCAGATCCGTTGCAGCCCCTTTTTAAGAGATTTGGGTATGGAGGAAAATAGAGAGGGTTGTGTTTTCTGACACTTGGTGAGTTCCCTGGAACACCGGGGACACATATTCATGTATAAAAGACGTACAAAAGTGCATTTTGCATGATAGGTCACCTTTAAGTTAAGGTCTTCTTTTGAATAAGAAAAAAACGTTGGGGTTATCCACTGATACGATGGCCTCGTAAGAACTCAGATGCTCAATTCCGTTGCTTGGTAATCTTCTTTATTGTTAAGAAAACCAAAGCTATCAATAATGACTCCTAAGCTATACTAGGATTCTCCATATAATCACTAGGTTCAACTAGGTAATGTAACACGAATCTCTGGTAAACAGGCATAGAGATCACGACATCACAAGACGAACCGACACCAGACAAAGGGAGAGAAGGACTAAATATATACATTAGGCAATGGGGCACAGGTGGACACAATCAGGGGTGGGAACAACAATCACTCTAGCATGTGCCACACGGACAGGAAGTGCCGACACCTGGAGAGAGAGAGTAGAGTAATTAACATCAAAAGACAGATATACAAAATACTAAAACACAACAGCTAACAGGATACTATCGCTAAAACCTTACAGTACCCCCCCTTTTACGGACGACTCCAGACGTCCCTGAAGCCTGAGACCGTAGTCTGTCAAAATCCGTGATAAGGGACTTGTCGACAATAAAGCTGTCCGGGATCCAGCATCTTTCCTCTGGTCCAAACCCTACCCAGTCAACCAGGAACTGTCTCCCTCTACCCCGCTTTCTTTCTGACAGTATTTTTTTCACTGTATAGATGATACCTTCGTCGATGACCCGGGGGGGTGGAGGTGGTGTGGGGGGGGGGAACCAGTCTGCTCTCTACAACTGGTTTCAGCTTGCTGACATGGAATGTGGGGTGGACCTTGAGGGACTTTGGGAGACATAGGCGAACAGCAACTGGGTTAATAACTTTTGAAATGGGAAATGGACCAACGAACCGGGGAGCCAGTTTCCTGGAGGCGACGTGAAGAGGAAGATCCTTAGTGGACAACCACACTCGTTGACCGACCTTGTATTTAGGAGATGGACGTCGTTTTCGGTCAGTCAAACTTTTCATGCAGGTCGCACTTCTCTGCCACATCTGGCGAACTCCCTTCCATACCCGGCGACAGCGGCGAACCAAAGCATGTGCTGATGGTACAATAACTTCCTGCTCGAGCTCCTGGAACAATGGAGGCTGGTATCCATGGACACATTGGAAAGGAGAGATTCCGGCGGCTGATGTGGGTAAGGTATTGTGTGCATACTCAACCCAAATCAGATGTTTGCTCCAGGTGGTAGGTTTCTGGGACACCAGACATCTCAAACAGGTCTCCATTTCTTGATTCATCCTCTCCGCTTGGCCGTTTGGCTGGGGATGGTATCCGGACGTCAGGCTCACAGTGGCTTGGATCAGGCGACAAAACTCCCTCCAGAAACGTGAAACGAATTATGGGCCTCGGTCTGAAACGACATCGCTTGGGAAACCATGGATACGAAAAACATGGGACAACATGGCCTGTGCTGTTTCTCTGGCAGTAGGCAATTTGGACATGGGGATGAGATGTACCATTTTGGAAAAACAATCAATGACTGTGAGTACTGTGTTGTAACCTGCCGAAGGTGTAAATCCTGTCACAAACTCCAACGCAATGTGCGACCATGGTCTGTTGGGAATGGGCAGAGGTTGGAGAAGACCTGCCGCAGCTTGACGAGAAGTCTTGTTCCTAGCACACACAGGACATGCTGCCAAATATTCTGCCACATCCTTCCCTATAGCAGGCCACCAGAATCTGTGTTTCACCATAAAGAGGGTCCTCTTGGTTCCAGGATGGCAGAAAAGAACAGATGTATTGGCCCAATGAATCACCTGAGAACGAAGTGTCCCTGGAACAAACAGGCGATTCTGAGGACACCCTTTATGGATAGGATTCCCGCTGTTTGCCTGCTTGACCTTGGCTTCAATGGGCCAGGTCACACTCCCTATCACTCGGTCTGGCCGCAGAATGGGGTCTGGACTCTTGGGGACTGGCTCAGGATCATACATTCTGGAGAGTGCATCCGGCTTTCCATTCTGCGAACCAGGTCGATATGACAGAGTGAACCTAAGTCTATTACATTACATTACATTACATTGCATTTAGCTGACGCTTTTATCCAAAGCGACTTACAATAAGTGCATTCGACCAGGAAGATACAACCTTGAAGAAAACAGAAAAATATAAGTCCATCAGGTTTCATAGAGCCAAACATTTCAAGTGCTACTCAACTGGCTTTAGAAAGCCAGCCCTTTATTAGTATATAAGTGCTTTGTTAGTAATTCCATCGCTCGAAGTGGAGTCCAAAGAGATGAGTTTTCAGTTTGCGCCGGAAGATGTGTAAGCTTTCTGCTGTCCTGATTTCAATGGGGAGCTCATTCCACCATTTTGGAGCCAGGATAGCAAACCCACGTGTTTTTGCTGACGGGAACTTGGGTCCCCCTCGCTGTGCGGGTGCAGCGAGCTGTTTGGCCAATGCAGAGCGGAGTGCACGTGCTGGGGTGTACGGTTTAACCATGTCCTGGATGTAGGAAGGGCCAGATCCATTCGCAGCATGGTACGCAAGTACCAGTGTCTTGAAGTGGATTCTAGCAGTTACTGGAAGCCAGTGAAGGGAGTGGAGGAGCTGTGTGGTGTGGGAGAATTTAGGAAGGTTGAAGACCAGACGAGCCGCTGCATTCTGGATGAGCTGCAGAGGTCGGATGGCACATGCAGGTAGACCAGCCAGGAGGGAGTTGCAGTAGTCTAGGCGTGAGATGACGAGGGCCTGGACCAGAACCTGCGCTGATGTCTGGGTCAGCTGGGGACGTATCCTCCTGATGTTGTAAAGCGTGTATCTGCAGTAGCGGGTTGTTGCAGCAATGTTTGCAGTGAAGGACAGTTTGTTATCTAGGACCACACCCAGATTCCTTGCAGTCTGAGTCGGGGAAACAACAGAGGTGCCGATGTTGATTGTTAGGTCAAGAGTGGGGCAATCTTTTCCCGGAAGGAAAAGCAGTTCAGTCTTGTCAAGGTTGAGCTTGAGGTGATGAGCAGACATCCACTGAGAGATGTCTGCTATGCAAGCAGAGATGCGTGCGACGACCTGGGTCTCTGAGCGGGGAAAGGACAGAATTAGTTGGGTGTCGTCAGCGTAGCAGTGGTATGAAAAACCATGCGGGCTAATGACAGACCCGAGCGAGTTTGTGTACAAGGAGAAGAGGAGGGGACCAAGAACAGAGCCCTGAGGGACCCCTGTAGTTAATTGACAAGGGTCGGACTCGGACCCTCTCCAAGTAACCCTGTAGTAGCGGTCTTTGAGGTATGAGGTGAGGAGGGAAAGTGCAGTGCCTGAAACTCCAAGTTCTTCGAGAGTGCGAAGGAGGATCTGATGGTTCACCGTGTCGAATGCAGCAGACAGGTCCAGAAGGATGATGACAGAGGATAGGGAGGCTGCTTTAGCAGTGTGCAGTTCGTCAGAGACAGCAAGGAGAGCAGTTTCTGTTGAGTGACCTGCCTTGAAACCAGACTGGTGCGGATCCAGAAGGTTGTTCTGATGGAGATAACAGGAGAGTTGTTTAAAGACAGCGCGTTCAAGTGTTTTAGACAGGAACGGGAGGAGAGAGACGGGTCTGTAGTTAATAACATCAGACGGGTTGAGAGTGGGTTTCTTTAGGACAGGGTTTACTCTTGCCTCCTTGAGACTGTTTGGAAAGTGACCAGAAGTTAGAGAAGTGTTGATGAAATGGGTGAGAAACGGTAGAATATCAGGAGCGATAGTCTGAAGGAGGTTTGAGGGGATAGGGTCCAGAGGACAGGTGGTAGGACGGGCAGAGGTAATGAGGTTAAGAACCTCACTTGGAGAGAGAGGGGAGAAGGAGGTCAGTGTGTGGGTGGAAGGTGGGTCTGGTGACCCAGCGGTGAGTAAAGTTGAGTCAGAAAAAGAAGAGCGAATATCATCAAACTTTTTTTCAAAGTGGTTAACAAAGTCGTTTGACAGAAGGGAGGAGGGGGGAGGGGCTTTGGGGGGGTCCAAGAGGGTGGAGAAGATAGAAAATAGTTTTTTGGGATTGGAATAGGAAGATTGGATCTTATCTTGAAAGAAAGTGCTTTTTGCCTGAGAGATGGAAGCAGAGAAAGAGGAGAGGAGAGCCTGATAGGTTAGGAGGTCGTCATCGTGTTTGGATTTCCACCATTTCCGCTCTGCTTCCCGAAGGATGGTTCTATTAGCACGCTGTGCGTCATTTAGCCAGGGAGCAGGAGGGGACTGACGAGCCGGCCGAGATGTGAGAGGACAGAGAGAGTCCAGAGAGGATGAGAGAGTAGAGAGGAGAGTTTCTGCAACCGAGTTTGGAGGCAGGAGTTGGAACGAGTCAGAGGAAGGGAGGGCTGAGAGCACCGATGAGGCAAAGGTAGAGGGGGAGAGGGAACGGAGGTTACGGCGGACAGGTGCAGAATTAGAAGAGATTAGGTTGTTATGTTTGGAAAGGGGTAGAGAGAATGAAATGAAGAAGTGATCGGATGTGTGAAGCGGGTTTACAGTGAGGTTAGAAGTAGTGCAGTTCCTTGAGAATATTTGATCAAGGACATTGCCAGCGTTATGAGTTGGTGGGGATGGAGACAGTGAGAAAGCAAAGGTGGTTAACAGAGATGTTAGTTATTCTATCTTCCCTGTCTGGAGGTTGAAGTATCCGAGAAGTACAGCGGGAGGGCCAGTTTCAGGGATGTGTGATAGGAGATTATCTAACTCCTCCAAGAAGTCCCCCAAGGCGCCTGGTGGACGGTAGAGAACAACAATGGTTAATTGTATAGGATGGGTTACTGTGACGGCATGGAATTCAAAGGTGGAAGGAGTGAAGTTAGGTAGCTTGAAGAGGGAAAAGCTCCAGTTGGGAGAGAGCAGGAGACCAGTGCCACCTCCTCTGCCAGAGGGTCTGGGTGTATGGGAGAAGGAATATGCTGTGGAGAGAGCTGCTGGGGTGGATGTGTTGGATGGTGTGATCCAGGTCTCCGTGAGAGCAAGGAAATCCAGAGACTGCAGGGAAGCGTAGCCAGAGATGAAGTCAGCCTTAGGAACAGCTGACTGGCAGTTCCACAGGCCCCCTGAAACGAGATATTGGATGTCAGTGGAGCATGTGGGATAGACAAGAGCAGTCCGGTTAAATCGATTAGGAGATACACGGGGCCAGTGATAATTGCGAGAGGACACATGAACAGGAATGGAGAAAATACACATGATTATAGCATGAGGGGCTAGAGAACCAAAGAGAATTGAATAAAACAAAAGAAAACTCCAGCGATACTTAGCTCAATCAAAGTAGGAGTTGCCTCGTCTTTGCCTCCCTCGTGACTCCAACAGGACTCCAATGTCTTTGTCAGTCTTCGTCTGGCTGACGCTGAAGCTGATGCTCCAGGAAAGAGCAATCTAAGATGGACACCTGATTGCTCAGTTCTCACAGCTGTGGGGGCACGCCCCTCTAATTAGTTAACTATTTTCTGCTGATGGGCGACAGCAGAGTGTTCCTGCCTATTGTAATACAGGGTTAAGGCGCGTGACCCACTGAGACCTGTGTTACAGGTTGAGTTGAGCAGATCTGAGATTTAAAATCTCTCAGAAATCGCCGTTTTAGCTACAATAACTACAGAACAATTATACAGAGTAGAATAAATGAAACAGAGAAGTCTATTTAAACAAGAATATAACTTACAGTGATTGCTGAGTCAGTATCGATAGTGTCCCCACCGGGTCTGGATGCACACTGAGTTATTGTGATTTTAAATGCGCTATTTAAATGTTTTTCAGCTGAGGGTTTTTACTAACTCACGCTGTTTTGCACTTCACGCAATCAGCAGAGTGTTCCTGCGTATTAAAGAACAAAGCCCATCTGGCCTGTCTAGAGTTCAGGCGTTTGACTTTCCTGATGTATTGCAGGTTTTTGTGATCCGTCCAGACCAGGAAATCCTGCTCCGCTCCCTCCAACCAGTGCCGCCACTCCTCCAAAGCCATCTTCACCGTCAACAGTTCCCGATTTCCCACATCGTAATTCCTCTGTGCAGAAGATAGCTTACGGGAGAGATATGCACACGGATGAAGTTTTTGTTTCCCCCGCTGATTTCGGGACAGTATAGCTCCAACGCCGTCGCTGGAGGCGTCCACTTCCACCACAAACTGTCGGTGGCGATCAGGTACAGTCAGGATGGGAGCTGTGGTGAACCTCCTCTTCAGTTCCAGGAAAGATTTATCTGCCTGTGGATTCCACACAAACTGAACATGGGGAGAGGTAAGGGCATGGAGAGGAGAGGCAATAGCACTGAAATTGCGTATGAACCGTCTGTAAAAGTTAGCAAACCCCAAGAATTGCTGAACATTCTTTCTAGTGTCTGGCGTTGGCTAATTAGCCACGTCACTGACCTTAGCTGGGTCCATTTCCACCTTGTTAGGGGAAATAACATAGCCCAAAAATCCCACAGTGTTCACATGAAACTCACATTCTTCGGCTTTCACAAACGAATGGTTAGCCAGGAGTCTCTGCAGAACAAGGTGAACATGGTTAACATGAGTATTCTCATCTGGAGAAAAGATGAGAATATCATCGAGATACACAAAACAGAAAACATTCAGGAAATCTCTTAACACATCAGTAATGAGGGCTTGGAAAACAGCAGGTGCATTACAAAGTCCAAAAGGCATCACCAAATATTCGTAATGTCCTGTAGGCGTATTGAAACCTGTTTTCCACTCATCCCCCTCCCGGATGCGCACAAGGTGATAAGCATTCCTTAAGTCGAGCTTGGTGAATATCTTGGCTCCCTGTAACAGTTTGAATGCCGTAGAGATGAGTGGAAGGGGATATCTGTTCTTAACTGTGATCTGATTTAGCGGACTGTATTCAATACAGGGCCTCAATGTCCCGTCCTTTTTCCCCACGAAAAAGAAACCTGCCGCTGCTGGGGATGAAGACGTCCGAATCAAACCAGCTTTAAGTGAAGAATCGATATATTCCTTCATGGCCTCCCTTTCTGGCCCAGAAAGTGAGTACAACCGTCCCTTGGGAATAGTAGAGCCCGACAGAAGGTCTATGGGACAATCGTACGGTCGATGGGGTGGCAAAGAAGTAGCTCGTGTTTTATTAAAAACCTCCTTGATGTCTAAATAACACGCCGGAACTTTAGCCAAATCAGGAAAGTCAGAAGGCACAGAAAAAATGTCACTGTTATTGCCTGATCCCTGCTTAAAGTTACTTGATCTGTGCAAATTACTCAACCCTGTTTTACTGGTTAAACAGGAACGAGAGCACTCATCCCCCCACCCTTTAACCCTTCCTGTCTGCCAGTCAACGTGAGGGTTGTGTTTAACAAGCCAAGGGTACCCCAAAATGAGAGGATGTTGAGCAGAGTTAAATAAATGAAAACTTATTTGCTCACGATGTTCCTGATCTATGACTAATACCATGGGCTCAGTGCGATGAGTAATAGTACATAAAAGGCGGCCGTCTAAAGCACTAGCCTCTAAGGGCTGATCTAAAAGAACAACCTTAAAGTTTAAACTTTTAGCCAACTCCCAGTCTAACAAGCTCTCATCAGCCCCAGAATCGACTAATGCATCCTGAGTCATAGTATTATCACCAGGTTTGATTTGTACCTGCATTAATCTTCTGACCGGAGAGTCGAAAGAAGTCACTTGGCTCACCAGCGTCTTCCTTCCCGCTGATGAGCCTGATCTTTTGCCGAACAGGCTGCCGAAACATAACCCTGCTGACCACAGTAGAAGCACCGCCGCTCCCGTAGACGGCGCTGACGTTCCTCCGGAGTCAGTCTGGCTCTACCGAGCTGCATCTGTTCCTCCGCGGCGATAGGGGGCGCTGGTCGCTCTGAAGATGAAGACTGGGAATTCCTCTGCCAAACGTAGTATTCCCTTGGTAATTCCTGTCTGAAAGGTGGAGTGGATTCTGTATTCCTTCCTTTTTCCCGCTCTCTTTCAGCTAGACGTTGATCAACCCGGATAGCCATGGCGATGAGTGAGTCCACATCTTCAGGCAGCTGTAATGGAGCCAATTGATCCTTTATGGGATCCGCTAATCCATGCAGGAAAGCATCAAAGAGAGCCGCTGAGTTCCACCCACTCTCCGCTGCCAA
Source organism: Notothenia rossii (assembly GCF_949606895.1). Taxonomy (NCBI): domain Eukaryota; kingdom Metazoa; phylum Chordata; class Actinopteri; order Perciformes; family Nototheniidae; genus Notothenia; species Notothenia rossii. Next base: position 62,243,203 of record NC_136906.1, on the reverse strand, counting down.
AGTACGGAAATCGATTGCGTAATTTGCCACTCTCCTCTGCCGCTGCTTAATGTTCACCGGGGCTCTCGCTGACTCTCTCCCGGGTGATGTCAGATCAAAAATCTTGCTCATGGTGTCCAAGAACAGTCTTAATGACTGACAAACAGGCGAGGACCGGGACCACTCCGCTGTTGCCCAGGCTTCCGCTCTCCCCGTCAGATGAGAAACAATAAAAGCTACCTTAGCTTGATCGGTGGGAAATGCTGCGGGCTGGTGTTTGAAGTGGAGATCGCACTGCACCAGTAAAAAGGGCAACAGTTTCCAGATTCTCCGGAGAATTTCTCTGGCGAAGCGAGGCGGATCGTAGGCGAATGCACGGGTACTTGAACGGGAATATCGACAGACCCGACCCCCGCTGGACCGGAAAGCTCCGCCGCAGGAACACCAGGATTTGCCACGAGGTGAGTGAGTACTTCCCGCATCTTCTCAGCCAGTAGGTTTATTTCCGTGGACACAGTAGCTTGAAAGTTGTCCTGACGAACATTTAAGCCCTGGACCCCTTGGTTAATTGCTGACAGCTGTCCCTCATGTTGGTGAAGGAGTTTATCCTGCACCTGCAGGGCCGTTCTTAGCGTTGTGGAATCGGCTGAGTCCATCTTGTTTGGTCGGTTCGTTCTGCTACGATGGCCTCGTAAGAACTCAGACGCTCAATTCAGTTGCTTGGTAATCTTCTTTATTGTTAAGAAAACCAAAGCTATCAATAATGACTCCTAGGCTCTACTAGGATTCTCCATATAATCACTAGGTTCAACTAGGTAATGTAACATGAATCTCTGGTAAACAGGCATAGAGATAACGACATCACAAGACGAACCGACACCAGACAAAGGGAGAGAAGGACTAAATATACACATTAGGCAATGGGGCACAGGTGGACACAATCAGGAGTGGGAACAACAATCACTCTAGCAGGTGCCACAAGGACAGGAAGTGCCGACACCTGGAGAGAGAGGGTAGAGTAATTAACATCAAAAGACAGATATACAAAACACTAAAACACAACAGCTAACAGGATACTATCGCTAAAACCTTACATCCACAGATAAATATGAAGTCTGACAAAGTGCTTAACGTCCAATATATTGCATAGTTTATTTTGGCACTTGACAATCAGCTTCCCTGGACTCGGGGGCTGGACCCGTCCAATTTCAGTTTTGGAAAGTCTGCCGTGGTTCCATTCCATTTCATAGAGCTGTTTGATGCTCAGCGTAACCTTGTCGCACTGCCACTCCAACATCCAATCACAGGGCTTGATGACTAATCACGGGGTTTGTAAAGCAAGGCGGATGTTGTAGTCCCAAACGATAGCTGGGGATTCTGGGTAGTGTAGTGTCTTCGGAAACTGTAGTGTCTAAACTCCGAAAAAACTATTTTTTTCTCTGAATCGAAGGTTAAAAACACAAAAGCATTGTACACAATTTAAACCAATCAATATTCTGTAATTAACAAGGATAAACTGATGTTTTTTAGTGGATGAGTACTGCAGATATCACTGTGTAATCATTTGACAGTGAGGGGAATATATCCGGTTTTATTATGAAAACTTCGAGACCGGAAAAACTGTTTTCACCCACGCTAACTTTACATGGAAGCTGCATGTACGTTATCCTGGCGAGACCACAAATCATCTTCGTAATATCTATCAAACTATAGATCCTACACATCGACTGGACGTGGATTCTAAGAGTACAATATACACTTATTGCCAGAAATCGAATCAAAAAGCATTTTAATGGCCAAACTATTCCACAATTTAGGATTTTCCAGAGAGGGCCATTTGTGAATAAACGTCCCTCCGCAGCGTTTGCAATGAACGGGCCGGGAGCATGTTGTTTCTTACACGACCACTAGAGCACCTCTAGTGGTCGTGCAAGAAACAACATACACTTTAAAACGTGTCTGGGTCGTAATAAGGGCATGAACAATCGGCCCATATGTTTTTTTGTAGGAGGACAGGCTGATAGGTATTGTTGGGGATCTGCTCCTCAACATCGACGGTTCCATCATCTCACCATCCCCTCAGATCCGCAACCTTGGCGTTGTATTGGATTCAACCCTTTCATTTCAGAACCACATAAAGTCAGTATCAAAATCAGCCTTTTTCGACCTCAGAAACGTATCCAGACTCCGGCCTTCACTCTCCGACTCTGTTACAGAGAAGCTCTGTTAGAGCCACAATGCAGTCAGGGTTATTATTTCGAGTCATAATTTGATAAATGATTTAATGATGGAAAATGATTTGTGTTGCCGTGGTGAATATGTTTTGATTAAGTGATTGTTTATTATATATCGTAAATATGATCTGTTCCCGTGTACCTTCCGGTGTGTATTTAAGTGAGGTAATTGAGGACAGCCGGCGTGCTCGGAGACCTGATGAGATGGGGAGTGGAACAGTTTTTCGACCGCAAATTGCCGACAGAAATTAGTGTTGCAAATTGGACTGCAAACAAAGTATAGTTTAGTTTATATAGGAAAGCATACCGCCGAAATATTGTTTAAAGATTTGTTATTTTGAGACTATTTAAGTCAATACTTTTTTGTTCATAAATTACATATTTTTGACTGAAAACCTTCGGCTGCTTATGGTTTTGGATTGCGTGTCGTCAACCCCGCTCTATAGTGGCAAGAGGAAACCCTTGATGCCATTACATCAAGTCGAAAAACTTCGTAAGGAAGAGACACACAACGTTTGGATCACCGGAAAAGAGGGACACACCGGAGCTGAGAGACTGGGCCGGTCGTGAGTGAATAAATGGAATAAATGCGTATACGCATTGAATGGAATGTCGGACGTGTTAAAGTCTAAGAGGAAATCATAACGGCGATGCACACATTGGAGGAGGATTGTAAATACCTGTGGATCGTCTGTGAAAAGAATGTGATTTGTTTGTGCAACAAATGAAGCCAGGCGTGCTCTGTGAGACTCATTAAAGGAGCGCAACGTCTTTTTACGCACGGCCTAAAAACAAATAAATAAATAATGTCGGACGATCCCAGGACTGTCACGATTCTCATGTTATGTCACGTTTATAGTTTTGTAGGTTTGGGTGTTTTTGCTGTTTTCCATGTCATGTTTCCCTTTGGGTTATTGTCTGGTCCTTTTCCCTGTGTTTTCCTCTTGTCATTAGTTTCCCTGGTGTGTCTAATGGTCTGATTATGTTCACCTGGGCCCCTGTGTTTTCTCCTCCCTCCTCACCTGTGTCTTGTTGTGTGATTGAGTCTTGTGTGTATTTAAGTTCTGGGTTGTCTGTCTGTCTTGGTCGGTTCGTCTTGTTCCCTGACTAGTTCTGCGGTGAGTGTTCTGTTTGTGTCATTGTACATTTATCTCATAGCCTTGAAATAAAGGAAGTTCAGTTTATATCTGCATTTGGGTCCTGCTTGTTTCACAAACCGTGACAGTACGAACCGACCAAGAAATGGGCCCAGCAGATCCGTTCGAGTCGGAATTATTAAATGTTTCCTTTTTTTTGGCTAACTGCTCGGATAGATGGAAGAGAGCACCCGGAGTTCAGCAGCGGGAGGCTGTATTGTCGGAGGCGCGCCAGATGGCTAGGGAGAAACCAGGTATGGTGAAGTTCTTACCTGGCTGGATTTCAAAGATCCTCCCAGTGTGTGATTCCCGGCCTGCTAGCCCCAGGCATGCTAGCTCCCGGCCTCCCAATTCCCAACCTAGCTCCATACGCCTCGGTGGTTTCCGTCTGCAGTCAGCCCGTGCTTCTGCCCCAGTTCCTGCTCCTGTCCAGGAGTCATATTCTGGAACTCGTCTGGCTTATGGAGGTCCACGGAGTATTCAGGCGGCTGCTAAGAGGAGGAGTCGCAAGGCCAAGCAGGCAGCTCAAGCCCAAAGAGCCATGGTTCCGGCTCCAGAACCGGACCTTACAGCCATGTTTCCGGCTCCAGAACCGGACCTTACAGCATGTTTCCGGCTCCAGAACCGGACCTTACAGCCATGTTTCCGGCTCCAGAACCGGCCCACACAGCCATGTTTCCGGCTCCAGAGCCGGACCTTACAGCCATGTTTCCGGCTCCAGTGCCAGCCCACACAGCCATGTTTCCGGCTCCTCGTCACCTGCTGACTCATCGGCCGACGCCAGCTCCTCGAGTCCTGTCGGCGTACCGGCCGACTCCAGCACCTCGTCTCCGGTTGGCTGTCCGTCCGACGCTAGCTCCCCGTGTCCTGATGGCTGTCCGTCTGACGCCAGCTCCCCGTGTCTTGTCGGCATACCGGCCGACTCCAGCACCTCGTCTCCTGTTGGCTGTCGGTCCGACGCCAGCTCCCCGGGTTCTGTTGGCGAACCAACCCACTCAAGTGTCGTTGGAGGTCCCGCAGACTGCCCTTCTGCCGGGGGTCCAGCCAACTCCATGTCTTGTCACGTTGGAGGTCCCGCAGACTACTCTTCTGCCGGGGGTCCTGCCAACTCCATGTCTGGTCCCGTTGGAGGTCCCGCAGACTGCTCTTCTGCCGGGGGTCCTGCCAACCCCAGGTCCTGTGCCGTTGGAGGTCCCGAAGACTCTTCTGCCGGGGGGCCTGCCAACCCCATGTCCTGAGCCGTTGGAGGTCCCGCAGACTGCTCTTCTGCCGAGGGTCCTGCCAACCCCATGTCCTGTGCTGTTGGAGGTCCCGCAGACTACTCTTCTGCCGGGGGTCCTGCCAACTCCATGTCTTGTCACATTGGAGGTCCCGCAGACTACTTTTCTGCCGGGGGTCCTGCCAACTCCATGTCTGGTCCCGTTGGAGGTCCCGCAGACTACTCTTCTGCCGGGGGTCCTGCCAACCCCATGTCCTGAGCCGTTGGAGGTCCCGCAGACTGCTCTTCTGCCGGGGGTCCTGCCAACCCCATGTCCTGTGCCGTTGGAGGTCCCGCAGACTACTCTTCTGCCGGGGGGCCTGCCAACTCCATGTCGTGTCCCGTTGGAGGTCCCGCAGACTACTCTTCTGCCGGGGGTCCTGCCAACCCCATGTCCTGAGCCGTTGGAGGTCCCGCAGACTGCTCTTCTGCCGGGGGTCCTGCCAACTCCATGTCTTGCCACTTTGGAGGTCCCGCCGACTACTCTTCCGCTGGGGGTCCTGCCAACTCCATGTCCTGTCGCGTTGGGGATTCCGCCGACTGCTCTCCTGCCGGGGGTCCTGCCGGTCCTGTGTCCTCTTCCATGGGGGATCTTGCCGACACCGACACCGGCTCCTGACCGGCCTCCGGAGCTGTCTGGTCTTCGCCCCTCCTCGGACTCTGCCTTGCCCCCGGGCCGTCCGCCCGAGATTCCCTCCATGGACTCTGCCTTGCCCCCGGGCCGTCCGCCCGAGTTCCCCTTTTTGAACTCTGCCTTGCCCCTGGGCCGTCCGCCCGAATTCCCCTTTTTTGAACTCTGCCTTGCCCTCGGGCCGTCCGCCCGAATTCCCCTTTTTTGAACTCTGCCTTGTCCCCGGGCCGTCCGCCCGAGACCCGTCCTCCAGACCCCCTCCACCCACCCTGCTGGATTTTTGTTTTTTTGGGACGTCTGGAATCCGTCCCTTGAGGGGGGGGGTTATGTCACGATTCTCATGTTATGTCACGTTTATAGTTTTGTAGGTTTGGGTTTTTTTTTTGCTGTTTTCCATGTCATGTTTCCCTTTGGGTTATTGTCTGATCCTTTTCCCTGTGTTTTCCTCTTGTCATTAGTTTCCCTGGTGTGTCTAATTGTCTGATTATGTTCACTTGGGCCCCTGTGTTTTCTCCTCCCTCCTCACCTGTGTCTTGTTGTGTGATTGAGTCTTGTGTGTATTTAAGTTCTGGGTTGTCTGTCAGTCTTGGTCGGTTCGTCTTGTTCCCTGACTAGTTCTGCGGTGAGTGTTCTGTTTGTCATTGTATATATATATATCATAGCCTTGAAATAAAGGAAGTTTCAGTTTAAATCTGCATTTGGGTCCTGCTTGTTTCACAAACCGTGACAAGGACTTCTTCTGACGCAGAAACATTATTAAAATCACTCAAAGCCTCCCGCAGTGGGAAATTAGGAGCATGCACATGAAAAATGAATGAAATTAAGGCCTTGCTTGTGGAGGATGGGAATGTGGAACATGTGAATGAAGCTTTGGAAATGTTCAAACAAAATATAAATGACTTGTGCAGTGTTCATGAATCCATACAACAGGTTTTATCAGAGAGCCAGGAGGATCATGTGGACTGGTTTGAGCCAAAAATGACACATTTTGAATATTGTATAAAAGATGTGGATGTGTGGAAAACTGAAAAAATTGCATAATCAAAGATTCATCCCCATGACAGCATCTCTAATGTTTCACACAAGTCAAGGAGCTCAAAAACCTATCCAGTCTCCTCAGCATGTAGAAGAGCGTCTGCTGAAAAGGCTGCCCTGCTAGCCAGAGCTGCTGGATTAAATGGCAAACATGCACTGCTATTACAACTGGAACAAATAGAACTGGACACAGAAATTGCAGCATCTGCTGCTAAAATAAAGGTTCTGCAAAGCATTGACGTGGAGGAAAAAATGGATGATCAAATTCAAGATGGAATGAATGCTTATCTGGAGGAGAGAAAAGAAAGAAGCACAGACACATTGGATCCTGAAATCTCAGCCATGGAGTTCATGCCATTGGGTGCAGTGCCTAAAACATCACTTCAGAGGACTGTCATTAATCTTCGCAGCCCTCAGCGACCCACAACAAAGTTTAGACCTTTCAAAATGCCCACAATTCCTTCCAATCTAAGATCAATAATATCTAAACTCCCTTACAAACTGTGAGAAAAGTGGCGGACAGTGGCTTTTGATATATTACAGAGAACAAAGGAGAGAGCTAGATTTCGTGACCTTGTGGAGCTTATGGAAAAATAAGCTAAAATACTCCTGGACCCATTATTTGGGAATATATAGGATCGTCACATCTCTAGCCCAAGGATGGCCACTAGGAGCCAACCCATGAGCCACAGAACACCTAAAAGTAAAGGCAGCAGCTTCGCCACCATCATCGCAGCAGCATGTGATCAGGAGAGCAGCGCTGCACCGTCAAACACAGAGCAGCGTGGCACCTTCAAACAGCCACAAGGGGGCAGTCCTGTCTCTTTTTGCTACTTTTGTAAAGGCAAGCATCAAAAATCATCCACACAAGGAAAAGGTTGACTTTTTGAAGATAAATGGTTATTGTTTTGGATGTTTGATGAGGGGTCATATGAGCAGGAACTGTAGGAAAAGGCTGACATGTCAAAGGTGTCAAAAGAGTCACCCAACAATACTTCACATTAACAGTCCACTTCTACAAAAGCCTCCCCCTACTGAAACAAAAGGAGCTTGGGTCAACAGTGCACTTGTCTCGGCTGGTGAAGCTACTGGGGCCGGTAGGGATTGTGCCCTAGCCATAGTGCCTGTTCGAGTCAAGGTTCACAAAGGACATAAGTTTATCTCAATCTATGCTTTTCTTGATCCCGGCAGTTCAGCGTCATTCTGCACAGAGAATCTAATGAGACAGCTGAATCCCAAATCACGAAAAACGACAGTCGTTCTACGAACAATGGGTCAGGAACGACTTGTAAAGAGTTACGAACTCAAAGGATTGGAGATAGGACATTTAGATGGCAGTACTTACCTTGACCTACCTCAGGTGTACACAGAGTAAGATTCCTGTCTCAAAAGAAAATGTACCTACCCAAAAGGATCTGGAAAGATGGCCTTATCTAAGTGACATACAGCTGAAAGAATTTGATGCTGACATAGAGCTTCTAATAGGAGTTGATGTTCCTAAGGCAATGGAACCTTGGGACATAATAAGAAATCAAGGAAATGGACCATATGCAGTCAGGACAGTGTTTGGATGGGTGGTAAATGGACCACTCAACGCTTGTACTGCTGTGGAATCCGGACCTGTGGTCACAATGGTCAACAGAATATCAGTAGCCAACCTGAATGATCTCCTCATCACACAATACAATCAGGACTTCTCGGAAAAAGATTATGAAGAGAAGAAGGAAATGTCAAGTGAAGACAAAAGGTTCATGGAGATAGCATCAAGCTCTGTAGAACTCAAGGATGGACACTATCACCTACCCTTGCCTTTTCTAAAAAAGGACATAGTTATGCCTGACAACTACGAAATGGTCAAACAACATACTCGAAATCTCCTAAAGAGGTTTAAGAGGGATGCAGAATATGCCATGGAATACAAAACATTCATGGAGGACGTGTTAAAAAAGGGTTATGCAGAGAGAATGCCACCAGAACAGCTTAACAGGAATGATGGACAGATATGGTACATACGTCACCACGGTGTTTACCATCAACAAAAGCGCAAACTTAGAGTTGTGTTTGACTGCACTGCATCATGCAAAGGCAAATCTCTTAACAAGGAACTTCTCCAAGGTCCAGACCTGGCGAACACTCTCATTGGAGTTCTGCTTAGATTCCGCCAAGAACAAATTGCTTTCATGGGGGACATCGAGGCAATGTTCAATCAAGTGCAAGTTCAGAGAGAGCACAAAGACTTCCTTAGGTTTCTGTGGTGGCCGGATGGAGACACTGAAAATTCATTGGAGGCATATAGAATGAAGGTCCACCTCTTTGGTGCTGTGTCCTCACCTAGCATTGCTAACTATGCTCTCAGACAAGTGGCAGAAGAAAACAGCTTCAAGTATGACGAAGAGGTAACTGAAACAATAAATTCCAACTTTTACGTTGATGATTGCCTCAAATCAGTGGCCACAGTTGAACAAGCTATTAAGCTTATCAGAGACCTCAGAGACGCATGCGCCAAAGGAGGTTTCTCATTGACCAAATGGGTCTGTAACAACCGTGAAGTGCTTGCAAGTATACCTGAGCATCACAGAGCAAAGCTATTCAAGGATCTGGACTTTGACAGAGAAAACCTGCCAATTGAAAGAGCACTTGGAATCAAATGGGATACAGAGAAAGACTCCTTCATATTCAAAGTCAATATCAAAAACAGAGCTCTTACCAGGAGAGGGATCCTCTCTACAGTCAGTTCCATCTACGACCCGTTAGGATTCCTCTCCCCATTTATCCTTAAAGCCAGGCAGATCCTCCAAGAGCTATGCAGGATAAAGTGTGGATGGGATGAAACCATCCCAGAAGAATACTCAAAACAATGGCAGAGATGGATCACAGAGTTGGAACAGCTTAGCAGATTTCAAGTGGACAGCTGTATGAAACCTGAGAATTTTGGACCAATCAGGACTGCAGAGCTTCATCACTTCTGTGACGCAAGCGAAAAAGGTTACGGCACCACCAGCTATCTTCGCTTTACAAACAGTATGGGAAGGGTCCTTGTTTCATTTATTTTGGGGAAAAAAAGAGTGACTCCACTCAAACAGATCACTATTCCCAGATTGGAGCTTACTGCAGCAACACTTGCAGTAAAGGTGGACAGGATGTTGAAAAGGGAGCTTAAAGTGGACCTCAACGACTCAACTTTCTGGACAGATAGCACCTCTGTCCTCGGATACATCAGCAACCAGACGAAATGATATCACACATTTGTGGCAAACAGAGTTTCAGTGATGAAGTACCTGTCTCAGGAGAAGCAGTGTGAGCTCATGTGAGCTCCATAGACAGACCTGCCGACGACCCGTCCCGTGGACTGCATGTAGAAGACTTTCTAAAGACATCAAGGTGGATAACAGGACCTAAGTATGTGGAAAAGGAAAAGGAATATTGGCCAAAAACACCTAAGAACCTGGGCCTTATTCCATCAGAGGACCCAGAGGTTAGAAAGGATGTAGCAGTTAACATTTTGAGTGTCCACGAAACCAACCCAACCATCAAACTGTTTGAGTATTACTCATCATGGAGCAGACTGCAGAGAGGGGTTGCTTGGATACTTAAATTAAGGGGAATTCTTCTTCTGCTGAATCACAGAAGCAAATCTGCCTAAAAGCTGACCTTGCCCCAGATTGGACTCTTTTGAAATCCTTAAAGGACAAAATGAATAAGCTAAAGTTGACATTTGGATCCCAACATCTGTCGGTGGAGGACATTAGAGAAGCTGAAAGTTCAATAATTCACTTTGAGCAAAGACGTCACTTCTCTCAGGAACTTGCACTTTTGGAGAAAGGAAGGCAAGTAAGAGCAAGCAGCTCTATCAGGAAGCTGGACCCAATCTTAGTTGAAGGCATGCTAAGAGTGGGAGGACGAATAAGCAAATCAGCAATGCCAATGGATCTGAAGAACCCCATTATCCTGCCCAGAGACTCTACTGTATCTAAACTGATCCTGGGCCACATCCATCAGCAGATAGGACACTCGGGGAGAAGCCACATGCTCTCAAGGCTAAATCAAAGATTCTGGTTGCCTCGTGCTAACTCGGCAGCAAGAAAGATAATCAGAGCCTGTGTTCATCAGGACCGACAACGGCACAAACTTTGTGGGAGCACAGAAAGATCTGAGAGCTGCTCTTAAAGACCTGAATCAACACAAGATTAAAAATGCATTACTCGGGGACGGAGTAAAATGGACTTTTAATCTGCCATATGGAGCCCACCATGGTGGAGTTTGGGAGAGGCTCATCAGAAAAGAACAGAGATTGGATGATGAGACTCTACAGACAGCTTTGTGCGAAGTTGAGAGCATCATGAATGACAGACCATTGACTACAGTTTCAAGCGACCCAAACGATCTCGAACCCCTCACGCCAAATCACCTCCTTCTGCTAAAGTCAAAACCGATTATGCCACCTGGACTCTTTCACAAGGAGGACTTGTACTCACGGAGGAGATGGAGACAGGCACAATACCTCGCAGATCTCTTCTGGAGGAGATGGATAAGAGAATATCTCCCAATCATGCAACAGCGAGTCAAATGGCACAACCCCAAACGGAACCTTCGCCTCGATGATCTCGTCGTCATCGTGGATAACACAGCACCGAGAAATTCCTGGCAAATGGGCCGGGTGATAAAGACACTGTCAGGGTCGAAAGGGCTTGTCCGAAGTGTCTTGGTGAAAACCAAGAGTAGCACCTTTCAGCGACCAATTGACAAGCTCTGTCTGCTCCTGGAAGCAGTTGACTGAGCACAAGGTGTCATGTGCTAGTAACCTCTGACACCCAGTATCACACATACACACACTCCCCCCCCCCCCCCCTTTTTCGTCTTGAACTCATGCAAACACACCTAACACAAACATTGGACTATGAACTATGACGATGATTATATATTGATGACAGTTAGCTTTGAGTAACTGCTTGTTTTTTGGCTCTATTATAATGTATTAATTGTTTTGCTACTGAATCAACAATTAGGGGCCGGTATGTTAGTGCCACAATGCAGTCAGGGTTATTATTTCGAGTCATAATTTGATAAATGATTTAATGATGGAAAATGATTTGTGTTGCCGTGGTGAATATGTTTTGATGAAGTGATTGTTTATTTTATATCGTAAATATGATCTGTTTCCGTGTACCTTCCGGTGTGTATTTAAGTGAGGTAATTGAGGACAGCCGGCGTGCTCGGAGACCTGATGAGACGGGGAGCGGAACAGTTTTTCGACCGCAAATTGCAGACAGAAATTAGTGTTGCAAATTGGAATGCAAACAAAGTATAGTTTAGTTTATATAGGAAAGCATACCGCCAAAATATTGTTTAAAGATTTGTTATTTTGAGACTATTTAAGTCAATACTTTTTTGTTAATAAATTACATCTTTTTGACTGAAAACCTTCGGCTGCTTATTGTTTTGGATTGCGTGTCGTCAACCCCGCTCTATAGTGGCAAGATGAAACCCTTGATGCCATTACAAGCTCATTCACTGACATTCAGGTAAATGTAAACGAGAATGTGGGCCCCCATCTGGATGTAAACAACAACGCCCATCAACCAGTAGCAGCCGCGTCCCTGAAAACACCCAAGTACTCGGCTAGGTCAGACTGGGAGGCTTTCCATGCCCAATTTGAACTGCTAGCACATGCCAGGGGGTGGTCAATAGAGACTAAAGCGCTACAGTTAGCGTTGTGCCTCACAGAAGAGGCTTGCCTGCTACTACTCAGCCCTGAGGACCAACACAGCTACGAAGCGTTAGCGGGGGCTTTGAAGAGGCGGTTTAGACAGTGTTTCCCGCCAGAGCTGCTCCGGAATGAATTAAGTAATCGCTGTAGGAAGTCTGGGGAGACGCTGCAGGCGTTGGCTAACGACGTGGAAAGCCTGACGCGGCAGGCGTATGCACACATGCCACCCGGAGTGCAGAGTGAGCTGGCGCGGGATCAATCAATCAATCAATATCATCAACCTCTCTTTCTGTCAAGGAATGTTTACAAATGTTTGCAAGCCGGCTGTAGTTATCCCAATCTTTAAAGGTGGAGACCCAATGTCTACCAATAACTACAGGCCAATTAGTATCCTTCCTACAGTATCAAAAGTTGTTGAAAAACTTTTAGTTGAACGAATTATTAACCATCTGAATAACGGTGCTTTTTCTCTGCATCCAATGCAATTTGGCTTTAGGGCCAATTACTCTTCAGAAACAGCCAACTGTTTTTTCACAGAACAAATCAAATCCAAGATGGATAAAGGTGGTGTTGTAGCAGCAGTGTTTCTCGACTTAAAGAAGGCCTTTTTAATCACAAAAAACTCATATCTAAGCTATCCAGCATTAACTTCTCCACACAAACACTTGGATATAATCTGTTCAACCGTTCTCAGTATGTCAAAGTACAGAATAATCAATCATCTAACCTCCATCTGTCCACAGGTGTCCCACAAGGGTCAATTCTGGGTCCATTTTTATTTTCATTGTACAGTATATAAACGACTTACCATCGATATGTCCTGACACAAACATCCAAATGTATGTTGATGATACTGTAATTTATGTTCACGGAGGTTATCTGACACAAGTGGCTAATGAACTGACAAACAAGATGGTTCAACAGCTTGGTTGGAGCAATGCTGTCTGCAACTAAATGTCAGTAAAACTGTATGTACAGTATGTTCTTCAACAAAACTAAGTCCTCCCGCGTTGAGCCATATGTGTTTGTAAATGTAAACTAGATATGCAAATGCTTGCCTCATGCAAAATGTAATACACAGCCTTACCTCACCTCCGCTCAGACATTTTATCACCATACGCACACCTGTAACTAGGTCAACAAGAGCTGCAACAAGAAGAGATTGCGTTGTTCCATCAAAGAAGAGTTCATTCAGCCAATCTTCATTTTCTTTTAAAGCTGCACAACAGTGGAATTCAATCCCAGTAACGATTAGAGAACAAAAGACCTGCAGTTTATTCAAATCTAATTTAAAAACATGGTTAGTGGAAAATCAGCTCTGTCAACACTGACACAATGTGCACTTTACAACGCTCTGTTTGTACACATGTGCCTTGACCTCTTGCTATCTGTCTGCTTTGTGAATATGTATTTTAGTTTAGTTTTTATGTTTTTAATTATATATGCTTTTATCATAATATAAGCATCTACAGTATGATGAATGTTGTTTTACTGATTGTAAAGTCATTTGAAGTGACATTTTGTGATGACTTTCAACATCTGTCCAGGGACTGCAGATGAAAAATAGCCTGTTGGCTAACTCTGGCGCATTTACAGAAATTTTAATCAATGTGCACTGTCCCTGTCAAATAAATAAATACATTTAAAAAATAAAATTCATCAGGGCCCTCCTCTCTGCTGACTTGAGGGTCAAGGTACAGCTGCAGCATCCACACTCCTTGCAGGCGGACTTGGAGATGGCTGTGGAGAGAATGTGTGGAGTGTAGTTGCTGGGAACAGCGAAAGGGCGGGACCACCGGCTGTGAGGAGCTGCAGAGAGGGGGAGAAGCCTGCATCGGTTGCTGAAATGACTGAACTGATAAGGGCTGTGTCTCTGCAGCCAACACACAGGCCAAGTATCAGGGTCTGCTGGGGGTGTGGTCAGCCAGGACATTTGGCTAGAGACTGCCCCAAGGCACACCAGGCCCAGGGAAACGACGTGTGGCCCGCATAAAGGGGAAGGTGCGCAGCCAGGCCCCAAAAACCCCCAACCAAACCAAAGCCTTATTGCCACCAACACAGACATCGGGGAAGGAGCCCGACAGCACAGCCGGGGGAGCCTGGCTCTACTCGCTCCTGAAGAAGATGACAGCACATGCTTGGAGCCTGTCGTTGTGGCATCATCCGGCTGGATAGCAGAAGTGCAGGACCTGTGTATTCTGGGTTTGGACTTTTTGAGGGCGACTGGTTGCCACCTGGATCTTCAAGCAGACACGGTGAGTTTCCGCGGGGGGCCTGCGATCACTATGACCCGTATCCACACACCTGCTGAACCTTCTGGGAGACTCCCTACGCACCAGTGAGTACCCTAAAAACTGTAAACAAACCTCCCACCTTGCCTTTCGCCCCGGTGACGCTCGCTCAGGGCAACTCCTCACCTGTCACCCCCGGCCTGTGCCACCCAGCCCCAGCCCCCCCTCAGTTAACGCAGACTGGGGTGGAAGAGGCTCAGTCTGCAGTATTGGAGGTGTGAAGGAAGAAATGTGGTGGCCTTAATCCCGAGCAGCAGGAGCAATTGTGGCAGCTGCTGCTAGAGTTCAAGGGCAGTTTCGCCATGAGTGAGGCGGAGGTGGGCCGAACTCATCTGGTAGAACACGAAATTGATACAGGGGACTCGCGCCCCATCAAGTGTCGTCCTCGCCAACTTCCCCTGGCCCGTCAGCAGACTTGTGACGAAGCAGTGCAGAGCATGCTCCAGGCAGACATCATCGAGCACTCCGACTACAGCACCTGCTGTTGGTCCCAAAGAAGACAGGTGGCTGGCAGCTGTGCTCAGACTACAGGCCGGTGAACGGGGTCACCCAGAAGGATTCATACCCCCTCCCCCGCATCGACGAGTCCCTAGCCCTGGTCTCAGCGTCGTCTTGGTTCTATTCCTTGGACCTTCGCAGTGATGCACCCTCTTGCCCCAGAAGCCAGACCAAAAACTGCTTTTTGCACTGGGCAAGGGCTGTGGCAGTTCAAGGTCCTCAGTTTTGGACTTTGTAATGCCCCTGCCACCTTTGTGCGGTTGATGGACAGGGTGCTCTCTGGTATTCCCCATCAGTAGTTCTTGGTTTACCTGGACGACCTTCTGGTGCATGGCAGCTCATTTGAGGCGGCCCTGGGATCTCTAAGAGTGGTGCTGGAAAGGATCAGAGCCGCTGGCTTAAAGCTACACCCAGAGAAGTGCCATTTCATGCAGAGAGAGGTTACTTTCCTGGGCCACAAAGTGGGGGGCGAAGGCATCGGCACCCTGCAAGAGAAAGTGCAGGTGGTCGCAGACTGGCCCAATCCTCGCAACCAGAAGCAGCTGAAGAGTTTCCTGGGCCTGGCCTCGTACTACAGGAAGTTTGTACGGGGTTTCGCTTGCACGGCTGCACCCCTGTTCCAGCTGCTACAGAAGGACAGTGATTTTGTTTGGACTGAGCAATGTCAAGCAGTGTTTGACAGCCTTCGGCGTGCCTTGAGTGAGGCCCCGGTTCTCGCACCAGCCAACCCCATTCTGCCATTCACCCTGGACACGGACGCTAGCGGCGTGGGTGTAGGAGGAGCGCTCTCCCAGACTACACCAGAGGGGGAGCGGGTGGTGGCACACTTCAGCCGGGCGACGATACTGCATCACTCGCAGGGAACGCTTGGCAGTGGTCGTTCCCATGCTCCGCTTCAACAGTTTCTCGTGGGGGTCCCGATGGAGAGAGTAGCAGTTGATGTGGTGGGGCCGCTACCTCGTTCAAACAGGGGTAACCGCTACGTCCTCACCCCCATAGACCATTTCACAAAATGGCCAGAGGCGTATTCCCTCCCTGATCAGGAAGCAGTGACAGTCGCAGATGGCCTGGTGGTGGGCATGTTTAGCCGGTTTGGAGTGTCCGAAGTCCTGCATAGTGACCAGGGAAGGAACTTTGAGTCCCGGGTGTTTGCCTCCATGTGCACACAACTGGGCATGCACAAAACTCGCACCTCCCCCTTGCAGCCTCAGAGCGATGGACTAGTCGAGAGATTTCATCGCACCATGGGCCAGCAGCTGGCCATCCTCACGTCTCAGCACCAGCGTGACTGGGACGATCATCTGCCCCTGGTGCTCATGGCATTTTGCTCTGCATTCCAGGAGGCCACGGCCGGTTCTCCTGCCCTCCTCATGCTTGGGAGAGAGCTTTGCACCCCTGCCGTTTTGGCGTTTGGTCAGCCTCCGGATTCCCTTGACACTCCTACAGGGCCTGAGTACGCCAGGAGACTTCAGGACCGCCTTGATTCATCTCATGCCTTTGCCCGTGATCAGCAGAAAAGTGCTGGTGTGAGACAGAAACGGAGCTATGATACAAGGGCAGCACTTTACGGCCGGGGAGCTGGTCCGGGTCTACAGCCCCCAACGGAAAAAAGGCCGGTGCCCAAAACTTGACAGCCAGTGTGTTGGTCCCTGCAGAGTACTGGAGAGGGTCGGGGAAGTTGTCTACAGGGTGCAGCTGCCTCCCAAGGGGAGAAAAGTTGTGCTCCACAGAGACAGGTCGGCAACAACTTCACAAAACTACAGAAGTTATTTGACATGGATATATTGACCACTTCGCCTTCATGAATGGAAGGAGCCTCAAAAGTAAGTCAAGCACAAAATGTATCTGTATGTCTCTGCTCTCTGGTGGTTTTACTGTTGACATTTTGACTGCTGTTGAGTTACTTCCCAATTGCTCTACACCAGTGATGGGCAACTTTGATGGTGGTGGGGGCCACATAATTGATGTACTGGCCACCAGGGGGCCGCAGATTCACTTGGAACACACACACACAAATTCCATGTGTTGTATGTAATTATTAACAAATATACTAAGTCTGACATCTTCATTGACATTTTACAATCTTTCAGGGAACATCCTCTAATAAGCTCACTAAACAAATATCAGTTCACAGAAATTTCATTTTTACAAGTGGCTTGTTTGTATTGAACAGGTTATTTAACAGTGGAATGCAACTATTTTTAAACTATTGGAAAGCACGGAAAATGTATGTGCATTGAGATTAACCATTACAGTTTTTCTCGATTGCTATCACACATTTTTTTTAAATTGCTCAGTTTCTCAGAACACTAAACACAATTCACAAAACCTAATTTCTCCTGCTAAGTGAAGAACTGCACTCAAAACTACATAAACACTTACCAAATGCAAACTTTTGCACCAAGTATAACACACTTCGTTCATAATACTAGATTGTTTGACCACCCAACTACACACTGCTGAGCATAATCTAAATCACTTTCATCTTTTATGGGCTATGCTCTGTACATAGAGGTTTCTGCAGAGAAAGTTGCTTGAGTATACAGAAATACAGTAAATGAAGAAATACAAATGAGCTGTTGAAAATCACATTTTATTTAAAAATAACATTGTGCAACATGCATCTCAGCACATAGTTACTATGCTTCGGATCTCATGGCATTGTTCGCCAAAACCCAGTTTGAAGCTGCTGCTTCCTGGGCCTCATTGAAAATCCTTAGCTTTCCACCTGCACCTCTTTTTTTCTCAGTCGTTCAGAAAAACAACAAAGATTTAGTGGTTGGTCAGTGTCTGTGTTGCATACAAGTAGGTTTACCACAGTCAATTGTGCAGGATTTTAATTTGTGCAGTTATAGTATGCAACATGCCAACAATTAAATTACAGTAATGAAGTAAATATGTGTCACACAACAGATATAAGCACTGATAAATCATGAATTATGCAGAGCTACAAACTGGTAACTAACCTGTTTTCAAGTCTAAGTGTCCGGATTACAGAGGCAACAGTAAATCGGCTTAGATTAGGCTGAACCCTCTGTCCAGCCTCTCTCATCGTCAATCCATGGTTGATAACATTTCATTTCATTAGAGCAGGGGTCTGCAACCTTTTTGATCAAAAGAGCCATTTTGCTCCTTTTTCCCAAACAGTTTTTTTGTCTGGAGCCGCAAAACGTATTTCATAGCTTGATAGCTAATAAAGTTGTATTTATTGCTATATCAGACAAAAACTACAGTTTTATTGCATTTATTAGGCTATTTATTACATTATATAAAACTATTAACCTCTAATAAGAAACAAAGAACTCCTATAAGGAGAATACAAAATAATACACAGGCCTACTTTAAAATAAATGAAACACAGCACTTGGGGAGTCCTCTGCACATTTGAAGGAAAAAAAAATCTTATTAAAATGGGCCCACTTTGAAATAAAGAAAACATATAACTGCACCCTAAAAAGAGTTAAAGGTAGGGTAGGCAAGAATGGAGAAACCAGCTCGAGTGTGCTAGAATTTGAAAATACACAACCGGAAAAAATATGCCTCCTCCAACACACACGAACGCGCATCATCAATGAGGCCAGTCCACGAGATAAGTTTGTGCACAGATGTAAGGCTGACAGGCAGTTAGGCCATCCAGTTATTTTAGCCGGGCCGGCTAAAATGATTGGTCATGCTTTTTACAGCGCTACGGCTTCCACAGATGACAATTTTGTATGTATTTATTGTCAAAGCATTTAATATATTCATTGCTATCGGGACGTTAAGAGCATTCCATGGAATATAACAAAAAGTGTTTTCTGAAATAAATTACATAACCCATTGAATTATGACTGAAGATTGTCAGCTGTCTTCCTCTCTCTTGTTGTTTCTCGATACGTAAAGGCTGCAGCACCGTTGACAACTTCTCTCTATATATCAAACATACCAGTAAACCAGCATCGTTTGCTGTGAAAGCATATAACTCTGTCCACACATAATTAAATCCTGTGTTCCTCCGGTACTTTTCTTTGATTTATCCATAGTTCGCTCATCGAGCCGGGGGTCAGGTTATTCGCCTCCAAGAAAAGGCGCTCGCGCGGGACCGTAGCAGGATGTGACGCATATTTTAGTTGACCTAATTAAAACCGTTTTGTTTTTTATTTATGTGTCACAGTATCACCTCAAAATACAAGATACGAAAAATGTTCAACCATGCAACAAAATATAAATAGTCCTACAAATACTTTTATTTTATTTCCTTCTTATTTTTGTCTAAGCTCAAGGGAGCCAGAGCAGAGGGCTTAAAAGGCCGCATGCGGCCCGTGGGCCGCGTGTTGCCAACCCCTGCATTAGAGAGTATTCTTCTTTGTCCACGTCCTCTTCCTTTAGCTCTACCTCTACCAATATCAGTTTTACGACAAACTGTGACTGTTTTGACATGGAAATTATTTTTTAAGATTGACAAACATCATATGTGTAATTCTTAACACAATTCAAACGGGATCGAAAGATACGTTTTCTCTCTCCATTGACTTCAATACACAATTTTTCCGAAATAAGGTCCCATGGACCGGAAGTAGATGGGCGTGACTTCGCCACTCTATCGTAATCATAGATAACACGGCAGGGTGCGTGGCCGTGACAGTTTGTTTTCATCTGATTTCCAATTAACAAGTCTTGGTTTTTAGAATATTAAACTCGTTTCGCCAAATTCAGATGATAAATAGGCCTACAACTTTTAAGCTTGTAAAGTTATAATTACAGTGGCGGCGCCAGAGTATTTTTGTTGGGTAATCTATGGTAGGGCTAACCCATCCAGTCAGGGCCGGCCCGTAGCACTGGCGTTATAGAGAGGCGAAGTCCCGCCCATCTACTTCCGACCCATGGGACCCCGGAAGCGGAAAATTATACATTGAAGTCAATGGAGAGAGAAAAGTCATCTTTCGATCCCGTTTGAATTGTGCCACGAATGACACATATGATGTTTGTCAAATTTAAAAGAACATTTTGCAAGTCAAAAAAATAAAAATGTGTCGTAAAACTGTGAAGTTACAATTTTTTTTGTGTGAAACCGCTCAGTGAACTACAACTCTCTGGTCTCGCACAATACGCGTCACCATCACAAAGATGGCTGTCACGTTAGCAAATTTCACCTGTTTCTTTCAGAATGAGGCGAAAAAGTATAAAACTAAGTGAAAATCACTACAAGTCTGGGCATTTTGAGAGCTGTACATACACGAAAGGGAGCGGTTCTGTAAGAGCCAGCATGCGGGACCGGCTTTACAAGGTTTCAGTGAGTAATATGAGTGCAATGTTTAAGGTTAATGTCAGCTAGCTAACATTAGCTAACAAGGTACACTAACGTGTTTTGTTTTAGCAACTAGTTTTCTCCTTAAGAACTTCGTGGTGTCTGTGTATGCTGTGGATAATATTAGTGTTCACAAGAACAAGATACACTCCCGTGTTTTGTTTTAGTTGTTCTTCAGATTGAAGCGGCCAGTTTAATATCGACTATATGTGTGATCTCCTTTTTACATCTCGTTGTGTCATTTGAGTTTATTTGCTGTGTGTAGATTCAAGGATTTTGGTTATCTTGTCCAGGGATGCAAACTTGTCACCTTTCGGCAAAATTCTCAGTTTTGAATCCAAAATAGGTTGTTTGTGTGATTCATGTAGATCTGCAATAAAAATATTTTTGGGGTATGGGAGGGGGTCTGGGACCCGGATTAATGTTAATGAGCTGTGTGCTCGAGTCTTCCTGCCTGTCGGCTCTGCTCATGATGTATAATAAGCCTCTGTTGCTCGGCGATGATGGTCTAGCTTCAGCAGCTACATTACCTACGGTGCGTTCGTTAATATTAACTGTGCGTCCGGAGTCACTGTGGCACAGACTGGCAGGAGGGCCTGGCTCATTTCGTGGCATCTGCAGGCAGTGGCAAGTACTTCCGGCATCTGCCACAGAGGCCGCTACTCCGTGGTATCTGTGGCAAGTATATGCCACAGATGTGGTATCTGTGGCAAGTATATGCCACAGATGCCACAACTTGCCATGGCAAGTATATGCCACAACCATGCCACAACTTGCCGTGGCAAGTATATGCCACAATTTGCCGTGGCAAGTAAATGCCACAAGTTAAGAGAAGGTTTACGGTAGCTGCCACTCGCCTTCCTTGGCAAATGCTGATATTTAAACCCGTATTTATCGCGTAAAATGTCGCTGTTTTGGCATGACTTTATCGGACTGATCTGTACACAAGACTGATGATCTGTTACTGATGGTCCGATCTCTATTTTTCAAAAAGATGAAACATTATATGTTCTATGGATTTTACTTGGAGAACGTGGTTTGTTAAAATAAATAAACGTGCTATTTTTATGATAATACTCAAGATATATTATTAGTAAGTTGACATAAAGATCTAACATTGTTGACCAGAGGTGGGAAATAGGCTAACTTGTATACTCAAGTACTGTACTTGTGATTTAGAAATAGCCTACTTGTGCTATAAGGATAAGGACAACCAAGCGCAAAGCCTACAAGCACTGAAAAACTGGCAAGGGGAGACGGATGAGCATGACTCAGCGTTCTGTCAAGAACTCGAACAATATAAATTGTTCGCCAGTTTCAAAACGCAATAAAAGGGTGGATAAAAAAGCATGCATTGTGTCTCGATTTTTAATATACTGTCATGATTGTCTTAACGGAATAACATGGTTTGTTTAGATTCACTGATATTAATATCTAATAAGAATAATCTGAAGCATTTAAATAAAAATGTTCAACCAGAATTAAAATATTAAACAACAAAACAGATACAATGACATTAATCTGTTTATTAACAACGAAAATAATACAAATTAAGTACATATGCCTGGATTTAAAATAACACATTTATACATGTGTACAATCAAATATAACTGTCCTTTGCCTCATTTATAAAATATAAATCTTAGCATCTCACTAGCAGTGGCAACTGCAATCAGTTACAGCTGCCCTAAGTCTGTAGCCAAGTCTAATAACACCATTGTACACGTTGCTGTGTCAATACAGATATTTATTTTTTAATTATTTGTCTTTATTAGTAACAATACACCTGGTTATCGTAGCAAGCAGTGGAAACTCCCTTCAAGAAGCGACAATTGCCAAGGGCTTGCGTTGCAACGCTCACTTGCCAATATTTCTTTTTTTATTACAATATAGGCCTATGTTTAGCCTAGTATCATAGATATAGCACGTTTGTTTATTTTAGCAAACCAAGTAGGCTATTCCAAGTAAAATTGAATATAAATGATAATTTATTATCTTTTTGAAAAATAGAGATCGCACATCAGTTCTGTGATAGTCCAGCGACATTTTACACGATAAATACGAGTTTAAATATCAGCATTTGCCACGGAAGGCGAGTGGCAGCTACCGTAAAACTTCTCTTAACTCTGGCATCTTGTGGCAACTTCCGTTCAGCATGCGCAAATGCCACGGCAAGTTGTGGCATATACTTGCCACGGCAAGTTGTGGCATATGCTTGCCACGGCAAGTTGTGGCATCTGTGGCATTTACTTGCCACGGCAAGTTGTGGCATATACTTGCCACGGCAAGTTGTGGCATCTGTGGCATATACTTGCCACAGAGGCCACAGAGTAGTGGCCTCTGTGGGAGATGCCACAAATGCCAAGGCACATGCCACGGCGAGTAGTGGCAACACTCATTGTGTTCTAGTATGATAAATAAAATAACATTGTATACCTTGAAAATCAATGCATTCGTTCATTTGACACGTTGGTGATTTTAGGTAGGCTATACAGCGACCCCTGGCGGTTCTAGTGTGAATTAAAAGTAGAAGTAGCCAACCTAAATGTTGGAATACTCTGTTACAAGTAAAAGTCATGCATTAAAATGTTACTTAAGTAAAAGCGCAAAATGATTAGCATAACAATATACTTAAAGTGCATATTACATGTTTTCATTATAATGATTGATCATGAAAGTGTTCTCAAAGCTGGTAAAGGTGCAGCTAGTTTTAATGACTTTGTATACTGTAGTAGGGTATCTTGTGAATTTACTCCAGGAGTAACTATAAAGTCTGATTTAAGACTTGATTATATGTATCATCATTAATCAGAATCTGTAGTAAGTAACTAAAGGTAGCGTATTAAATAAATGTAGGGGAGTAGGCTACAACTACACAATTTACCTCTGAATTGTCGTGGGGTAAGTAACCTACTACGTAACATACCATTTACATACTCAACTAAAGTACAAGTAGGCTATTTCTAAATCACAGGTACAGTACTTGAGTATACAAGTTAGCCTATTTCCCACCTCTGGTCAACAATGTTAGATCTTTATGTCAACTTACTAATAATATATCTTGAGTATTATCATAAAAATAGCACGTTTATTTATTTTAACAAACCACGTTCTCCAAGTAAAATCTATAGAACATATAATGTTTAATCTTTTTGAAAAATATGATCGGACCATCAGTAACAGATCATCAGTCTTGTGTACAGATCAGTCCGATAAAGTCAAGCCAAAACAGCGACATTTTACGCGATAAATACGGGTTTAAATATCAGCATTTGCCACGGAAGGCGAGTGGCAGCTACCGTAAACCTTCTCTTAACTCTTAACTTGTGGCATGTACTTGCCACGGCAAGTTGTGGCATATACTTGCCACGGCAAGTTGTGGCATATATAAGTTGTGGTATATACTTGCCACGGCAAGTTGTGGCATGGTTGTGGCATATACTTGCCACGGCAAGTTGTGGCATGGCTGTGGCATATACTTGAAACGGCAAGTTGTGGCTGTGGCATATACTTGCCACAGATACCACATCTGTGGCATATACTTGCCACAGATACCACGAATAGCGGCCTCCGTGGCAGATGCCGGAAGTACTTGCCACTGCCCGCAGATGCCACGAAATGCGCTTGCTGTCTCTCCAGAGTGGTCCGATGGTGAACAGCTGTTAGAACGGGCCGTTCAGGTGTTCAGAGCAGAGCTCCCTGTCGGAGCGGCAGAGCGTGATGTGCACTGAAAAGTTTTTTTCCCCCGTCGCAATTTTATCGTTGAGCTAGCTAACTAGCATACATTGTCACTATCTGCTAACGTTAGCTTTAGCCTTCGTTTTCTAATCGTTTTTTTCATAGGCTATAAACAGAGGTGGTATAAGTATATATCTTGTACTTGATTAAAAGTAGAAGTACTCAGTTCTTGTACTTGAGTAAAAGTAGAAGTAGCCTACTCAGATCGTGTAGGCTACTTGAGTAAAAGTAGAAGTACTCAGATCTTGTACTTGAGTAAAAGTAGAAGTACCAGAGTGTCGGAATACTCTGTTACAGTAAAAGCCCTGCATTCCAAATGTTCCTCAAGTAAAAGTAGAAAAGTATTATTATCAAAATATAGTGAAAGTAGCGACAGTAAAAGTAGTCATTTTGCAGCTTGGTCCATTTCAGAATAATATGATATGTTTTATAATGATTGATCATTAAAGTGTTATCAAAGCTGGTAAAGGTGCAGCTAGTTTGAATGACTTTGTATACTGCAGGATAGCTTTTGGATTTACTCCAGGTGGAACTAAAGTCTGATTTAACACTTGATTATATTTCACATCATTCATCCACATCTGTAAAGTAACTAAAGGTATTAAATACATGTAGGGGAGTAAAAGTACACCATTTACCTCTGAACTGTAGTGGAGTAGAAGTACAAAGTAGCAAAACATTGAAATACTTAAGTAAAGTACAAGTATCTCAAAATTGTGCCCAAGTATAGTACTTGTTGAGTTTATGAACTTAGTTACTTTACACCATGTGGCTATAAAGATAGAAAGACTAAGCCTTGCACAGAGGCATGAAAATACATTTTCAAAATGCTCAACAGTGCTGCCAAAATTATAAACTGACTGCTACACAATTAAAATAAATGCTTTTTATATATTTCTATTAGATGTGACTCTTTGGCGTTTCTGTTATTATTAACACTGCTGCTTTAGTTGTTCTGACTGCTAAAATCCTCTGTTATTCCTCATTTTAAAGCCGATATTCTGTGGGGTCAGGGGGCTCAGATCCTTGTCACCTTTTTCATACCTGATGAGTTTGCATCCCTGTTGTCAATTTGTTTGGTTATCTAGGCACAGCTGTGTGTGACTCCCTCTGGTACACTGGTATGTGTATTCCTAATGTAGAGAGCATTGATTAATTAATAAACTACACACTGACTCTAGATCCTGACCAAATCCTTTTTTGTTGATCAAATGTTTTTCAAAAATGTATTGTATATTATATAACAGCTGCACATCACAGACCGGAGTCTCTGCTACTGTGGACCACGAAGGAGGCGATCATCATCCCCATCCCCAAAGACCCGGCATGGCATGGAAATCTCCTCCTCCTGGAACAATTCTACACCCAGCATATGCTCCCTGTGTTGGCCAGTAGAGAGGAGGACATTTAAATAAACATACTCTTAACACCCTCGGACTCTGCGTTGTGTTTCGTATGTGTGATGGGGTGTTATGCAGAGGGGAGGAAAACAGGACACAGCAGATTGGGATTGTGGTGGAGATGCTGAGCAGTTATTTAATTGTTGCGTGTAATTATTATTATACTGCGTGCTTCTTAGTTATTCCATCTTTTGCTGTAACATGGATCTGTATGTAACTCTATATTTACTTGTTATCTACCACACTTCCTTCTACATCATACACCATCATTATACATGGTGTATATAGGATATATATATGTGTGTATACATATCTGTAAATTGTATAATTTTATTTTTCGTATTGCTTTTGTCCACTCAAATACACTTGGCCCTTTCTCTTTTCCATGTGGAAAATGGCAGCTGCATATTCTGTTTTTCTCATCTGGCTCCCTGTCTGCTCATCTACAATGAGACAATTATATAATTAATTACTAATAATCATTTAAACCTGTTATTACCAATATTTCACAAATTCTTCATGTAAACTTAAGAGTACAGCTGTATGTTGAGTGTCAACTTTGCTTGGTTCATCTTACTGGGGGACAGCTACATGGATGTCGGTGCAGAATGAATTTATTATTGACTCAGAATGAAGCACAACTTCATGTCATACAATACATTGACTTTATTTGTAATTGTGTACAAAAATATGAATATTGATTAGCAAGCAGGACCTGCAGGAACAGAGAATGGTGATGGATGGAGCTGGGAAGAGAGAAGAATAAAGAAAACAGATCAACTTTATTATCAGATATTAAAAATTCAATTTCAAAACAAGTTGCCGCTCCTACAGTTTTCTAATATGTAAAGATGATTTCACATGACCAATGCAAAATATCACACTCAATACATGTGTGTCTCTGGGGGGTGCATTGTGCATTTGATGTATATAAATAATATACCATAACCAAATGCTATTACGTACAGTGGAAATCAGGTTGCCAGAGCAGGTCAGACCAGTGTGCATGTTCCTCAGGGTCTCGGCAGTTACAGGTGAGGTAAAGAAAATAAAAGAGAAAAAGGTCAGAAACAACACTTTAAAGTAACAACACTGAATAATTATATCTTTTAATAATTTTCTCTCAATAATCCCTCAACTACTGTCTTTCCAACAAACAGATTGACTCACTCTCACTATCATCACAATGAAACAGGTCCAGAAGAATATCATGCAAAGCTGCCTGCCTTCCTTCCTTCGACTCTCCCTGAACTGCCTGATCTTTTAATGTTCAATGTTAACCATTTGTGCAGATAGCATTAAGTAGAAAATATGCTAATGTAGCGTTAGCCTACCTCCCGCCCCCTTAGCACCTGGTGGAGGGGGCGATAGGCTACTCTTCAAATGTTTCACAAAATACTTACCATCATGACTACTCTTACTGTTTAACATTTTGGTTTACTTCATGTTAAGGCTAATACAAATTACAAGTCTAAGTAATGTAATGTAATGTTAACTAACATGCTCGGGACTAGCTAGGTAGCTAACTTGACTATGTTCCATGCAAAACATGTATATTACCTGATATGTTTGGTCCAACGACTCCTGGTCCTTTCATAAGACGGGAAGCGATAGAACGAGCAAGTGGTATGATCACTTTTGTGATTACAACCTGGTACAAAGCACACAGGCATCTTGTAAAAGTGAATTTATTGGAGCAATCTCTTATATTTATTGGAGGGAATAAATCAGTCTTCTTCTTCTTCTTTGCTTTGCGAGTCGCAACCAGTCTTGGAGCATTATCGCCTATGACATCACTTACGCGACCCAGAATGCATTTGGGATTTGTAGTCTTTCTAGTTGCGTATTTTTCATAGTCTTATATTTCAACAGTTTTAGGACAAACTGTGACTTTTTTTACATGGAAATGATTGTTTAAGATTGACAAACATCATATGTGTCATTCGTGGCACAATTCAAATGGGATCAAAAGATAACTTTTCTCTCTCCATTGACTTCAATGTATAATTTTCCGCTTCCAGACCCTTTTACAGCCAACGTCATCAAAAAGTTGCGCGCGCATGTGGGCAACGGAAGTGGTGTTGTTTTCAAGCAGTTCTGAATGACAAAGACGAGGTAGCAACTGGTTAGCAAGCATTTACAAACTGTACCCAGCATCAACATGTCTGGTTGTTGCGTATATGGTTGTACGAATCGCTATTCCACCGGCGGACTAAAGTTTTATAGGATTCCGAGAGGACCACGACCATTTCAGAGCAACCGGTGGCGTCTGGCTGCAGGCGATTAAACGTGGAATGAGGACATAATCAAAAATGCTCGCGTCTGCAGCGCCCGCTTTATATCAGGTAATGAGGTTATCTAGCCTACTCTTTGATTTTACGGGAGAGCCTTGTTTACATTAGTGATTGTCTGTATGATGTAGAATAATAATCAAATGCAGCTAATGTTTGATAAGCTGGCGTTAGATTTGCCTAGTAGCTTGCCAGGCTAAACAAACGTGTTTGTGTTTTATTTTTGCAGGCGAGGCATCATTGGACTCTAGTAGTCCTGATTTTGTGCCATCTGTGTTCATGTACACAAAACAAAGCCAGAACCCAAATTCAAAGATGGACAGGTAAGATTAGAGTTGACATCCTCTCAGTCGTATTTTGTTTTGTTTACCTCTCTTGCATAAGCTTTGGTGCCTACAGCTGCTGTTTTGAGATATGGATTAGTCTAACTATGAATTTCTGCTGTTACTGTAGGTACCATTGGAAAAGGAGGAGAGCTGACACTGCAGCAAATCAACGTGTTACTTCTGAAACTCCAGAACAAGAATGCAGCATGGATCCAGAACAAGAATGCAGCATGGATCATTGTCCTGGTATGAATATATTTATGAATATATCATCTTACAATTAACTGATTGATTGTCAGGGTTCCCACCCTCACTGAAAGAATCAGTGTGCTCCTAGTGTGTGTGTGCTCCTGCCAGGCCCACTGCTCCAATTGCTATGTATGTCTGTGTGTGACGTGTACACTGGCCCCTGGATGGGTCAAATGCAGAGGAAAAATCTCCCCCTGGGATCGATAATGTATCTTCTCTTCTGTCATGGAAAAGTTTTGAAAATTCATTGGTAAAAATGTGTGAGAACCCCTGAATTGTGAATTTGTTTGCATTGGTTGCAGCACATGCAAATTTTTCACTTTTCTATATTAAAGCTGAAGAGGATATCCCAGTTCCAAAGAGAGAGTACGATGATCTGAACCTGAGATACAGTCAACTTCAGGAGGAATATGTCAACCTGCGACAGGAGTTTGACACACTACGAGCAGAAAATGTAAAGCTTAAAGAGGAGCTGCACAAATCTACATTCTCCTACACCACTGTTAAGTGCAACATTGGACAATTGATTTTTCTCACAGGACTGACCTCTGTGGTCTTTGAGTGGCTGATTACAAAAATGATGGGCAGCGTAGAAAGAATTCACAACAAACTTACAGTAGAGGACCACCTATTGATTATATTGATGAAATTAAGGTTGGGCCTATGTAATACTGACTTGGCTTATAGATTTCAGGTATCAAAAACCACCTTATCAAATATTTTGCGGAGCTGGGTCCCTGCTATGGCCTTGGTCCTCAAGCCACTCATTAAATGGCCAAGTAAGGGTGCAGTACTTAAAAATATGCCAAAAATATTCAAGCGCAACTTTAGAAGATGCCGGTGCATAATAGATTGCACAGAAATGTTCATAGCTAGACCCAGTAATCTGACTTCCAGGGCCCAGACATGGTCAAACTATAAACACAACAACACCATTAAATATTTGATCGGCATCACTCCAGCTGGTGCAATTTCATTTCTGTCTCCTGGGTGGGGTGGACGGGTTTCAGACAAGCAGATCACTAAGGAGTCAGGTTTCCTCAAACTTTTGGAGCCTAGGGATGAGGTTTTAGCAGACAGAGGATTTCTCATCAGAGATGAGCTTGCGGCCTATGGTGCAACCCTTCGTATCCCTCATTTCACAAAAGGAAAGAAGCAGCTTTCTGCACAGGAAGTGGACACATCTAGACAACTTTCTCGTGTGAGGATCCATGTAGAGCGAGTTATTGGTCAGTGGAAAAACTTTAAGATTTTACAAACAGTTATTCCTTTGTCGCAGGTTGACATACTAGATGATGTTGTTATTGTATGTGGTGCCCTCACAAACCTCTGTAAGAGTGTTGTTCCCAAATGAGTTACACATAACCATGTATGACTTATAAAGTGATTTTACATTTGTAAAACATGTATATAGGCCTACTGTACTTAAAACTGAATGCATTTTAATAAACCTCCCCACATTGGCTGCCACTGGTGTGTCTAATGGTCCTTTCCCCCCCAGATTATCTCAACAATTCAGAGTGCAGTATCACATTTATTTGTAATGTTGTTACTAACAGAGTTTCATTCCATTCAGGTGCCATTAAAGTGCCACTAAGCATTAACAACATAAAAAGTAGGAGTATGTACAATATATTAGAATCAAACGGGTTCTGTATGTTGTAAACAGTAAATAATAATTTTAGGTCGCAAATTATCTCTATGGATACATATATAGCATTACAGAATAAAACTTAAAATATCTTGTTGCACTGAAGTGCATCTAGACACGGCTGTCAATAACAACATCAAATGTAAAGAAAAGGCTGATGATGAATTCATTGTTTCAACTGTAATGCAACTTTAACAACCAGGGAAAGACAATCCATAACCGACATCTAACACCATATCTGGCCATATCCGTGTCACTGTTTTCCAGGCTCGTCAGCACTGCAGCACCTGGGTTCACATCCCGCAGTTCCCGGATGTCATCATCTGTCAACACTGATAATAGAGCAACAAAAAGAGACAATTAGTGTGCTGCATAATGTTCACATTTTAAGAATAATGACTGAATTATTCTAAAACCAGACCAGTTAAGCTGTAGATAACAAACAATCGAATTTCTAGAATCAGTAATCTGAAGACAAAAGGGCAGACATATTCAAACTATAATAATAATAATAATGCATTTATTTTATAAGGCGCCTTTCAAGGCACTCAAGGTCGCCGTACAACAAGGTTAAAAACAATTTTTACAAACATAGTTAAAAGCAAAACACAGTTTAAAAACATAACTACTAAAAACATACAGCTTGCAGCACAGGTCAGCCATACGCTTGCCTGAACAGGTGGGTTTTGAGGTGAGTTTGGAAAGTGGTGATAGTGTCCATGTTTCTAATATCAGGGGGGAGGGAGTTCCAGAGGTGAGGGGCAGAGCGGCTGAAGGCTCTTGACCCCATGGTGGAGAGACGGGCTGGGAAAACTTTGAGAGTGATGGAGGAGGCAGACCTAAGAGACCGGGTGGGAATGTTGACATGGACAAGGTCAGACAGGTATGGGGGGGCGAGGTTATGAATGGCTTTGAAAGTATGAAAGAGGATCTTGTAGTCAATGCGGTGTTTAATGGGAAGCCAGTGGAGTTGGTGTAGTACAGGGGTGATGTGACTGATGACAGGGGTTCTGGTGATGATACGGGCAGCAGCGTTTTGGACCAGTTGGAGTTTGTGTAGGTGTTTGTGGGGGAGACCATAGAGAAGGGAATTGCAATAGTCCAAGCGGGAGGTGACGAGAGAGTGGACCAGGATAGCGGCACTGTGGGGAGTGAGTGAGGGGCGGAGGCGGTTGATGTTTCTGAGATGAAAATAGGCAGACCGGATGGTGTTGTTGATATGGGTGTGGAAGGAGAGGGTGCCGTCGAGGACGACACCCAGACTCTTGACCTGAGGGGAGGGGGAAACCGGGGAGTTGTCGATGGTGAGAGTAAAACTGGGTTGCTTGGTGAGTGTGAGTTTTGAACCAATGAGGACTACCTCAGTTTTATCACTGTTGAGTTTTAGGAAATTTGAGGTGAACCAGGATTTGATTTCCTGTAAACAGGTACAGAGGGAGGGGGGTGGGAAGGTGGAAGAGGGTTTGGAGGAGACGTATAGCTGGGTGTCGTCCGCATAGCAGTGGAAATTGATGTTATGATGATACAAATGATACTGAAACTATTCAAACTGAGCGTGTATGTTTACAAAAAGTCATGATGCCACGTTGGTCTGTAGGCCTTTTCATCTCTGCATCACCAAGTAACACCTTTCTCAGGCTACATTATGGTGTCAAAACACTGAGGAGAAATCCTGAGAATTAATTAAATGCACTATGGCAAAAGGAAACTTATCTCGGCTCTGTCAACTATTACATGCCTCTGGGTGTGATACTATTCTTCCTAGCAGATGTTGAAGCTGCTGGAAGTTGCCTGCCAAGCCTCTTTGGTTTGTGGAAGCTGATTTCCCTCAATGGAGCTGGTCTGACTTCTTTCCTGCTGATGTCTTTCCACATGCACACTCCAGAAGTAACCGCTGCTTTCTCTGTCCTTCCCATCCTAACATAGAGCTTAACTTTGAATAATATTGCAGCTGCATGGCTGCAGCATGACCCAAGCCTGAAATTTCACAAAATCATAATAAACATACTGGGCTTGAAAGTAACATTTGCTCTCAGACGAATCTCGGCTCTGGCTATGAAGTAGGTAAACATCTAACTTACTAGACATGTGAGTATCCTAAGCTTAATCAGGTTTTGAATGTAACTGAATGATATTGGCTGCTGAAATTTTGAACCCTGTTGTCGCTGTGTTGTTGTTCATGAAAATGTTAGTTTCAAACCCTGGTTATGATGAGAAAGTTACAGGGCAAGGCATACGATTTTTGATATGGAAAGGAGAGTAATAGCCAGCTGAAAGGACAGTAACACACCCCTGAACTGTTACCTACAAGCCCACAACACCAAATAATAGGCTACTTACCCCGCCATACAGGTGCAATTCGCTGTGAGGACGTCGTTTTCTCGTTGGTTGATTATGACCCAAGCCTCATACATCGTTGTCTTGTGTCCTTGTCTTTGACTAGGGAGAATTTCTGATCTCAAAATACAAAACTCTGAGTCTATGTCATGGTATTTGAAGTTCTGTACATGACCACAGACAACGTATTCGTAAGCATCCACTGACTTATAGGCTCGTAATTTCTCTCTGGTGTTCACGCTCGGTTTCTCAATTAAATATATCTGGCCACTGTATATTCGGCCACTTGCTATCGTCTTCAACCCACTCATCAATAGAACACGGATCTGGAAGTCGGACACCATTTGTCAAAGTCGACTTGTTAAGGTAACATTCACGATCTTTAGTTGATAATCCCCTTGCGTAGCTTGACAAGCTGTTTATCTCTGCCATCCTTCTGTTGCCACCATGCGCGCGCATACGTTCTACGTCATCATTGTATACAAACACAAAAAGGGATGTTCGCCTTGGGCGCCAGATCTAGGGAGGCGCTGCGCTGGTAGAAAAACATTTTTGACCGTTGGTGCTCATCCTAATTTTCGGCCTTGATGTAACAACATTCATAATTAAGTAAATGTAACTACCTTTTTGTACCCCGGTTACACTTTTCATTTGCCCTGTAAGATGGGCGCTGTAAGTGATGAAAATGGGGGATGTTGGCTTATCTGGCGCCCGCAGCTCACAGCCAAAGTGCGAGTGAGCTTGGGAGCGAATGAGGGAGAGAGGGAGGGTGCACCGGTACCGGCGCTGTTGTTATTAGAATCTGGTGCTAGCTGCTCTAACGGATATTAGAAGAAGACGTTTCTACAATAATGTGGAGGGAGAGTCCTCTCCAGTCAGACTGAGAGGCTGATAACTACAGCTCAGTGAGGTAAAGGACTCTGAGTGTTTAGATAGTTAACTTTAGTCTAAGTTATCTCAGTGGGTCTCAAACGTTTTGGTCACAATTTATGTAAACATATTTCCAAGGCACTCCTCTATAATTATTGGGATAAAACAGATTTGAAATCATTTCAATGTATACTATAGGACAGTAAACCAAAAATATTGTTTTAAACTGGAGAGATTAAAAAAAATGCGCAAATAAATAAATGTTAATAGGTCAAATAAGATATGAATGAACAACAAAAATAAAATAAGTTACATTTATTTGTTATTGGCTTTGGTAGGTTATTGGTTATGTTCACATACTTATTTGATTAATAAAATGTAAACCAATCTTTTTCATATGGGTGTTTAGAGTTGTACCCCCTAGATCTAGTAGTAATTCTGCTTAAAGTGCACCAGATTGAAGCATTTTACTTTAAAGGTCACATGTCATGGCTATTTCCAGTGATCATAATTCCATTGTTGAGGTATACTAAAATAGAAAAATACTGTGCAATTTTCCAAACTCACATTGGTTTCGCATACAGCATCTCTGTAAAGTATGTGTATTGATGCTTCTGTTTGCATACGCGTTGAGGCGCATCCCATAGTGAGACATCTCACTTCATGTTACTCTGAGAACTGGGGTTACGTAAGTAACCTATAGTTTCTTGTGAGTGTTTCCCCGGGAAACAAACACAATACACACAAACGCGTCACAGATTATTTTGCGGTATTTGAAATCATGTACGCAACTCGCTACGTAACTAGGAGTCTAGTGGACGGTATCAGTACTACAAGTAAAAAAATAAATTATATATATATATATTTTTTTTAAATTAATTACGTTGTTTATAAATTAATCTGAGATCAATTTATGTTTACTGTGTAATTTGTGAATGTTTGTTTTACTGAAAAGGACACTGTAGTTGCTTGTTGTTTTGTTTTCCAATTCGGATCTGTTTGTGCTGCATAATGAGTTAGTCTTTTGGTATATATCTTTGAATGCGCAGCAGAGTAAAATGAGTGTTAGTCATGTATTTTATACATGCATTGCTGCTTCTTTTTGTAAACATAAACTTATACTATAACAACTATATTTGAATGCACAGTTGGAGTGTATATCTCTTTAAGTTGCATTCAATACTGCTGTCTAAATGTTATCCAGTGGAAAAACTAATTCAATGTTGTGTCATTTGTTGTGAAAGGCATGAACCACAAATTGGAGAAGTGCTACAAACCGTGTTATGTTTTTTTGGTAAATTGCGAATGTCCTACGTTTTATACCTTGTGCACAGTAAATTCACAGCTCAAAACAAGCAGATCCCACTGTGGCCCATTAAACAGGCCAGGATTTGCACTTTGTTTAGAATACAACATTGAGATTTAAAATGGCAGTATCTACAGCTTTCTTTGTGGAATATTTTAATCGCTTTCACAAGGGGAGACTGATGTAGATAACATTTCCTATGACTGTGCTGGTACATTACTTAATACAGTATCATGATATGCTAATGTTTTAGGACATTTTGATCCGGAAGCTTTATAGAACATTTACTAAATGGGTTCTACCATTATTGGTGTTTAATGACATTATCAGCATGCAGTTGTGTCCAGTAATTGCTTACAACACAGGAAACTGAAGCTCCGTTTTGCTCAGTATATGATTACTGTTGATCACATAATGTAGCTGTTCATGTTCCCTTGACTAAAGGTCTGGAGTTAACGAGTCATGAAAATGTGCAATATGCAGTCAACCGGTATGTTGTTTCTGTCATGAACATCTGATCATTAGAAAAAACTATATCAGTTAGCAACACCTGCTGTAGTTGCACTAATTAACATTTTAAATGTTTTTATATAAAAAAAACCTGACCTTTGCAGCATTATACATCTCATTCATTACACCATGAATGTTTTAGCTGAAAATAGCTTTTAATCTTCTTAAGTGGAAGGATCTCTTTCTACTTTTACAGTTTTTCTCGATTAATAACACACTAAAATTATACATAAAGCACAATTATTTTAACTGACACTCAAAGAGCAAAACATCGGCTCAAATCTCCAAAACTAAAAACACGTTTTCAGCTTTTCACCAATTTGCAAATCAAAATGCCTCACACATGGACCAATGATCAAGAAACACGTTCCACCTGACCAAACACCTGATAGCATAATTGTTGGCTCATCAATCAGGATGTTAGCACTATAAAAAGACCACAGGTGAGTACTTTCTTACAGCAACAATGGAAGCCAACATGGAAGCAAGAGGAAGAGGAAGAGGAAGGGCTGGGCTGAGAGTGAGAGGAGGAAGAATGAGAGGTAGAGGTAGAGCTGGAGGAAGAGGACAAAGAAGAATACTCTCTAATGAAATGAAATGTTATCAACCATGGATTGACGATGAGGGAGGCTGGACAGAGGGTTCAGCCTAATCTAAGCCGATTTACTGTTGCCTCTGTAATCCGGACACTTAGACTTGAAAACAGGTTAGTTACCAGTTTTTAGCTCTGCATAATTCATGATATATCAGTGCTTATATCTGTTGTGTGAAACGTATTTGCTTCATTACTGTAATTGAATTGTTGGCATGTTGCAAACTATAACTACAAAAATCCTGCACAATGTACTGTTGTAAACTTACTTTTATGCAACACAGACACTGACCAACCACTATGTCTTTGTTGTTTTTCTGAAGGACTGAGAAAAAAAGAGGTGCAGGTGGAAGGTTAAGGATTTTCAATGAGGCACAGGAAGCAGCAGTTACAAACTGGGTTTTAGCAAACAATGCCATCACACTTAGATAGATCCGAAGCATAGTAACTATGTGCTGAGATGCATGTTGCACAATGTTATTTTTGAATTAAAAAAAAAACTCATTTGTATTTCTTCATTTACTGTATTTCTGTATACTCAAGCAATCTTTCTCTGCATAAACCTCTATGTACAGAGCATAGCCCATAAAATATGAGAGTGATTTAGATTATGCTTAGCAGTGTGTAGTTGGGTGGTCAAACAATCTAGTATTATGAATTAAGTGTGTTATATTTGTTGCTAAAGTTTGCATTTGGTAAGTGTGTATGTAGTTTTGAATGCAGTTCTTCATTTAGCAGGAGAAATGAGGTGTTTTGCACTTTGGGTGTGTGGTTTTGTGAATTGTGTTTAGTGTTCTGAGAAACTGAGCAATTTAAAAAAAAATGTGTGTTAGCAATCGAGAACAAATGTAATAGAAAAAAACCTTTGTGTTTGAAATTGTGGAAATATTATTTTGTAAAGATGCCATAATCAAAAGATAAGACGGGCCTGTTTCTCTTTGTTGGGTCCGCAAAGTTGGTTCCTGCCATATATCAGAACTTATACTATGTATGACTGTTTAATTCTCTCTGAAGCAGTTTCCTCTGAATTGTCTACTTCCAGTGTAACGCAAGCTAATCCTTACATGCTTGTCAAGTCCCCACATTGTAATGCTGTGTCTTTTGCTTGGAAAGCTGCCGCATTAATTCAGTCTCACCTTATTCTGTGACTGGGAAGGCATTACAAGTCTGAATATAAATGGTATTTCAGTAATTTGCCAAGAATCACTTTTAAAAAGAGGCTCCATAAAACACCCTGCTCTTGAATAAATCCTGAAGAACAAGATGATTACATACCCTCATGTGGGCACTGGCTGTTCTCATCACCTCATTAAATAGTTTAGGCAACAGCAGACTCATTTTATGGAGGTACAAAAGGGTCATTTACATTTAGCTATTCAGTGTTTCCCCTGGATGGAGTAATAGCAGCGGTGCTAAGGCACGTGGGCCCCCCAGCATAATGTGAGCGCGGAGCGCGTGACATTTTTTTGTGTGTGCGCGTGCGAAGAGCGCCCCGCCAATTTGTTTCTATGTGTCTGCCAGCACAAGAAAGGCTCTTGAGGCCTAGTGCCAGGGCCGGTTCTAGCCAATTTGCTGCCCTTGGTGAGATGTTTTATATAAAGAATAAATGAAAAATCTCTACAAAAGACAAATACACTACAAAAACAGAAACTTATTGACATAGGTAATACAAGTCAAAATGGCTTCAAATGTATTCAGTATTGTATGACCATGTTTTAATTTGGGGGTGGATGTCACATCCTCTAGGGGGTCCGGGGGCATGCTCCCACGGGAAGATTTCTTTGAACATTTTAAAATAAAATGCTTCAATCTGGTACACTTTGAGCAGAATTACTAGAGACTAGATCTAGGGTTTACATTTTAATAATCAGGGTCATAAATGTCCCTTGGTCATGCTTAAGCTTTTACTGACTTGTAATTTTGAAGGGATTCTAGTCCAAAAAGGAAGTTTCTAAGATATCAAATGGACATTAACCTTTTAGTCTGGATTTAAATTGAAAAGTAAACATTCAGTTGACGACTACTATTTATGTCAGGTTGTTTCTTTGTTTACAACATGTGTATGGAAAGTATGAAAGCTGAAACTATCTGTAGTAAATCTTAACTTTATGCTGAAGGCAGTATTAGAGTTTGAGGGGTACGAAACTACACATTAATGCGCTCTACTTGCTAAAGTCTTTCCTTGGTCCTTTCAATCCCGCATGTTGAAATGAATTTCCATTGGATCTCTCCTTTTTGAATTGATATGCATACAGCGAGGAAAAGGTTGGCTATGGCAGATCAACAGAGTTTTTGTCAACAGAGCAACAGTCTGATGACAGCGTGATGATCATGCTCGGTGTAGTCCCAATCTGGTCAGGTATACTCGAGGCTGAGCACTAAAGAGAAGGCAGGCTGTAATTTTTGGTCAGGCTAATGGGCTATTTCTCACCTCTGCCGAGCATAACTCTGCCATCTGCTGCGGGGAGTCTCTCTCAGCGCCTCGCCCCTCTCTCTGGAACAGGGAACGGACAAATAGCAACCTGAGAGCGGCACTCAGCAGCTGAGTACAGGGCTGTCGCACATGGACTCTTTGCTATTCTCCTCCTGCCCACCCATCCACCCCCACCTCCTACCACCTTGTCATTTTTAGTTGTATAGCCCAATGTACCAAATCACAAATTTGCCTCACGGGGCTTTACAATCTGTACAGCATAGAAAACACTTAGACCCATGATTTGGATAAGGCAAAAAAACAGAAAAATATTCTTAAACCTCAGGTAGAGTGTTACAAAAATATCACTCGTCACTGGCTTGAGCTTCGATATCAGGATACATGTATTTATTATCCTTGCAAGAATGGAAGTAGTCATCACATACAGAGCATTTGGTACAACTAGTTCCTGAACAGTGTCCTTCACATGCTTATATATGAGAGAGGGTGTTACACTGTCACAAGATGCAGGAATATCGGTTCAAAGCAGTATACAATGTTTAGTTTAGACTAGCTGAGACCCACGTCAGAAATGATCATGCTTGTTATATGTCTCTCTCCATAGAGGCTGCATCATCATGTCAAGCGTTGTCACATAGCTCTCATATGCCTAAAACATTGTGTCCTGACGCTCTTCTGGGTAATCATACATCCTGTCATGTACACAGCTACGTAGGGCCTTTGTTATCATGTGCTACTCTGATATAGGAAGAGTACATTCAGTATAGATAGATAGATGAATTTCACTGTGGCTCAATCCTTTCTTAGTTTGTCCTTGAAAAAACATTGACCCACAGTTGCATGCATTCACAAGCACACTGAGCTTGTTGAAAAATGTACGGGCTTGAATTTGTAAGAAGCTAAACAATTTATGAAAGGTCTTGAAACCATGTATAGAGTGGGTATAGGTGGGTGTACATGTTTTTGTCCCTGAGTCACGTCCGAGAACTCGACAAGGCAAAGAGAACTTGACGACATGCTCCTTCCTACAACCTACCTAATTTTCTCAAACTTGTTAGACATTTCAACTTTAGCCCTTGTGCTAAAGCAAGCTGAGGCAGATCCAGCGTCTGATTTGTCCCACAGCCCTCCCCGTTAAGTCTTCTGCAGTGAGCACAGATAAGCAAAGCTGAGAGGGATGCTATCAGACAGCTGGGTTAAAGAAACTGACAACTTAGTCAATTCAGAAGGGAACTGGAGAGCAATGCGTGCACTGTAGAGCAGTCTGAGATGATACTCTGTGTGATGCTTTGCACAAGATATAACTGCTTAGGAAGGCTTAGACGGTATGCAGACTTTGAATAAATGAGGGGGAGGGCAGGCATTCATAGCAGTCTGACATGGTGCCCTAATGTGCTGCAATTCATCTAGGTTTCTGTATGTTGCTCACACATTGACCTGCGACACTGTACTGTGGAATATGTCTGATTCCAGATCATCTGAAGGAATAGAGGTTAGGGAGAAATTAAAAACCTCATGCATTTCTCAAGGCGACATCTGCCATTTCTTTCCTTAATAAAAATGAGTTAGGAAAGAGCTTTTAGTGTCTCTCTGACCTAAGGACAGTGGCAAGGTGAACAGTAGAAGGTTACATAACTGCAGGCCAGTCCAGGAGAAGGAAATTACAACAATTTAGCAGAGTGACAAGCCAGGCCTGGAGGCACGGAGCCTTATCAGTCATGTTCCCTCATGTATGACAGCCGGGGCATACTGCCCTAAGAAAAAAAATAATGACTGCTCATTGTGTGTGTGTCTGTGTCTGCCTGCGCCCATGTGCGAGTGCATACTGTACACACACTGTGTTTAAATGTATGTGCTGCCAAAGCAAGCCACAGCTCTGCAGAACAACGGGAGTCGTGTCTCCTCTGATGAGCAACACAGTCAAACGATTGGGCATTGTTTTTGTAATATGGTGGCATTCTGCCTTCAGCCTGCAAGCTGAGGCTGAACACAGAGGCATCTGTATCCACAACCTCTGAGTAGTCAGAACATGTACTTGGTATTCCTGATAGGATGGAGCTGCCTAACTGAGCTTTCCTGGCAGATCTGTAGAACGCAGCTCTGTGCTGGTACATGACAATAGCAGTACGGCAACAATGTATAGGCTCAGAGTCAACTGAATGTTCTGTGTGTTCATGACAGGAGGAGAATAATTGGTCCAATTTATGCCGTGTGGATTTATTGCAAGCTGTCGCACATTTGGTTCAGGCCCTCACGGTTTTTCGTTGTCTTCGATTTGTCATTGATGTGTCAGGGTTGAAAGAAATAGGTGCCCTACAATCGCATGTGCGATGCTTTGAATGTTGGTAATGTTGCCTGAAAAAAAGGGAAAAGATGTGTTCGTGTGCAACCAATTAAAGTAATCACTTAATTCATTATATTGCCATTAAACCTAATAAAGCAACCCAGATAGAAATGCGGTTATGGTGACTGCAACAGAACTTAGAAAATGTCATCAGCATCATGGTGCACACGCTCGTGCATATACTTTTTTTGGAGTATCCCAAAGCAGAGTCCAAGTTCACTGTACTGTGATCCTGTCTCTTGCATGTGGATTTCATCTTAGGTTTTTTTGTACGGCAAGGTTTTAGAAGTGAAGAAGCCAGAGAGATCAATGAAATGTACCAAAGTGGAACCAAGAGTGAAACGCAATTCCATGAACTTATAACTGTCAGACATGAAGAATATTGTATTCCTCCTATACACTAATATTGATCTTTATTTGTTCATGTTTTCAGTTAAATGCTAGGCTACTTTTTTTTAGATACTGTAGCGAACAATATTTATGTTGCTCTGCATTGATGCACATCATCATTGGCCTAGCAAATGCAGGCATACCGCAAGTATAATAATATATTTTGCTCATCAGGATAGGGAAATCAATGCACTACTTTGCAGGCTTGCCTCTTGGCCAGTCAAGGTTTTCAAAACATTGGGTTACCACTTAGAAAATATGGAGATGATGGGCACCACCTAAGGTCCTGACCACGTTTGTCTGATTGGATGAGGCATAGAGGTAAGATAACTGGCTGCTCTCCAGCGTGCTTCTTTTCTGACGGGGATCCTGCTGGCCAATGTGGGGATGATGGGCTCGATGCCCTCTGTGCTCGCGTAGGTTTACAACAGGATTTCAGGAACTATGATGCCCTTTTTGTTTAACAAGAACTTGGCTTGATCCTCTAGTGCCGGAGGGCGCCATTCTGCCAGGCTACTCCTTTTCTGTGCGCCGATCTGACAGAGCACTGTGGCAGGACGAGGGGAGAAGGAGCTCTATAGTGAATAATTCCCCTTTTGATGGAGCTAACGGGATTGTATTTTACCGGAATTGTACATTGTACGATTAGGAATAGAGTAGGTAGATAGGTCGATATTCCATACCAATTCAAAAAGTCATACAGTAGGTGAAAACATTCCCTTAAGGTGCAATTTGCTATTGATTTAAATGGCTTTCAATGCATTTACTGCTAATTGGCTTTTATAAAATGTATTTGTTTTTTTAGGCTCCTCCTGGAGACATAGGAACCTCTCACACAAACCACATTTGCACCATCAAGCACTGCATAAACAGTGCTTGATGGTGCAGGCTCCTACTGGGTGAACATATACCTATGGGTGTCGGCACGTTATGGACCGGCTGTGTACTTATGCATGATTACCAATCAATACTTCTCTCTTTTAGAGTCAGTTAATCCACTGGTGATCCTGGAATATTATTTCAATGATGATGTAAGAGCCATCCTTTTTGAATTGCATTGTCAAGCATAAACAAAAGAATAATGTTGTCAATCACTGAGATAACATATAGTAGCTGATGTTTCGCTCCATCCTATTGACCCTTCCACTTCTAGTACTTGGGGCTTTCAATCTCTCTGCAACTGAGTAAAGACTTGTTTTGCTGATGGGTCTCAGTGGCTGGCTGTGTGAGGCAATGGTGACGACTTTGTTATCCTTCCATTGTTTAACCACAACCTTCCTGGAGGCGGAAAAGCATTTGGTGAATGTCCACCTAATTTTTCTTCATCATGGCCCGGTTAGCTCCGATTGTTGCTGTGGTTCCAATTCATTTTTCGCAAAGAGGTGAAATAAGTGTAGCCTGCTTAGACTCTCGTGGCAAAGAATCCAAAAGGTGCATGAACAAAAAGCCTTCCCATAATGTTCTGAATAGCAGTGATATTGTATATGGTTGCCATGATGAGGACTGACATCTTATACCGGAGACAAACATATTTGAATATCTTTTATAAAACTGCTTTGCAGAATATCATCTGAAGTATGGAATCATTCCATCATCCTCAATGAGACATTGCTTCACCAGAAAAATGTTATCTCGTTCATCATTTTGACCAAAGGACCAATGCTTGCTCGCTTGTTACATAGTGCTACATCTACCTTCACAGTATCTACCATTTAAATTTTTTTTTTTTTTTAAATACCTCTGTCTGAATGTCTTTCATTTTTGTAAAGCACCTTGAATTGCCTTGTGTTGAAAGGTGCTATATAAAGAAACTTGCCATGCCTTACCATTACATTCAGAATGTTCATGTGTTTCCCTCTTTTTACGAGGACAAACTCTCATTAATCCCATCTTTTACCATCACCAGGTCAACAATAGTATCCTGTTGTTTCCCTGATACATTTTGTTTGATGAATTCCTTGTCACCAGTAAGCTCTGCTCACATCCTCATGTACTAGTGGAGAATTTCAATTACCTACTGTACCTGCAAAGAATTACAGGGTTTGAAGAAAATACTGTAGTTTCCTATTCTTATCCTGTGTGCACAAGTGCTCATTTATCTGGGCATGCTTCAGTTTCACCTGACAAACACCTAACCATCCTATGACAGCTGCAATCATGGAGCAGTGCTGTGGGAGACAGCCTGTGAGCTATTGATGGCTGCTGAAGTGGAAATGGGGAACATTCCCTCTGTTCTCTGCAGCCTGAACAGGATACATAGTGGGATTCATACTGAGAGCCTCACCTTCGCCCACATCACGGGGCCTGCTGCTGCTGCTTCCTTTACAGAAGCTCCTAGCATTGATTGCTCTGATGTCCCTCTTCACCCAGTGCTAGTGTTTTTTTCCATGGAAGATTAATAAGAGGCACAGCGGAGGGTCGCTGGAAACTGCAGATGAAAAGAAACCCGGTTCAGAGAGAAGGTCTTCTGTAGACCCTGCACACCTTTTTTAAAAGAGCATGCGATCACATGGAC
Source organism: Notothenia rossii (assembly GCF_949606895.1). Lineage (NCBI taxonomy): Eukaryota > Metazoa > Chordata > Actinopteri > Perciformes > Nototheniidae > Notothenia > Notothenia rossii. The sequence goes on along the minus strand of NC_136906.1, from coordinate 62,200,194 downwards.
AAACTCAATGTGGACTCGCAATAGTACAGCTTCTTGTCTTCCCTTTCTAATACACAGAAACTAGATTGTTGTTGTTTTCCAAGAGTTTTTTTCTTTTGCTCTCAGCATGGTCTCTCACTTCCGAGGTAACAGACACACCATGCTTTTTCAGACCCTGCGCCAGCACAAATCTACTGGGAGGGCATATGATTTTCATGGTAGGGCACACAAAACCGTCATGTGCCAGTATCGGCGCCAGAGATTTTCTTTTGGGGGTGCTGTGGGGTAGCTTGACCTTTCGAAGAGGGTGCTCAAACATGTAGGGTTTTCCCATTGTACCGGGCGCTACAGTGGAATTTTCTAATGCAACACTCCCCACACGCACATACACAGTGTACCCGCGACTTTTACAATGAAGGCTCAATAATCAGCTCACGGCTGGGTAAACAGGGGTAAAGTGCTATTTTTGTGTTGGGGTGGACCTAACCTCCTTTAGGGAAGATTTTTTTTTTTATATTGAAGTTAAAAGCATCAATCTGGTGCACTTTGAGAGCAAAATTAAGAGATCTATGGATACATCTCTCAACACCCATATGAAACAGAACCGTAAGCAGATTTTCTTTTTCTTTATGGATATTTTACAAATCACTCCCCTTTCAAACTCTATTCTTGTTTTACTGTCATATAGTATTTCATACCTGTTTTTCATTTATTCTCTTATTTTACTATCTGACATCACATACATCGTAGCCTTAAAGGTGGGGTAGGTAATTTTGGAGAAACCAGCTCGAGTGCGCTAGAATTTGAAAATACACAGCCGGAAAAAATCTGCCACTTCCTCACAGAGCCCCTCCTCCAACACACACGAACGCGCACATGACCAATGAGGGCACGAGATAAGTTTGTGCACAGATAGATGGAAGCCTGACAGGCAGGTAGGCCATCCAGTTATTTTAGCCGGGCCGGCTCAGATGATTGGTCGTGCTTTTTACAGTACTACGGCTTCCACAGATGACATTTAATGGATTTTTTGTCAAAGCACTTAGATATTCATTGCTATTGGGATGTTAAGAGAATTCCATGGAATATAACAAAAAGTGTATCTCGAGCCGGTTTCTCAAACTTACCTACCCCACCTTTAAAGTTCACAGTTTATTTATAATTTAAAAAATAATTCTTTCTTTTTTTTACATTTTTATAAATAAAATAAAACGTGTTTATTGGGGGAGGGCAGGAATGTCACATGGGAGGGCCTGGCCCTCCCTGGCCCTCCCACGGCGCCGGGTCTGTGCTTTTCTCCTGTCTTTTGGTGACATTTCCATTTGTCGGGTGCACAAGGGTTATTTCAGTAATAACTAGGCATCAGCCACAACACGGCCAACGGTCCAGCTGTCCAGTTGTTTTGGATTCATCACTTTCTCTTTAAGCATGCGTTTTTGCTGCACAAGAATGTTGAGATTTAAAAGGCTGTAAGGCTGTGAGAGTGGAGCCGCAGATTGATAAGGACTGTCTATTGAGTGGCTCCAGGAAATTAAAACTGTCCTTATTACCTCTCGTTCTTATCCTCTAACCCAGGGGTGTCAAACTCAAGGCCCGGGGGCCAAATCTGGCCCGCAACTTCATTTTCTGTGGCCCCATAAGAGCTTGCCAAAAACTATAATATGTTTATTATATGGTAACATGCTACTTTACAGAAGCACGTTGCCCATAAACTACATTTCCCACAATGCATCTCAAATTTGACTTTTTTCTCAGAATTAGATTTTTTTTCTCCAAAATATCCCTTTTTGTTTATTTATTTTTTCTTCAGAATTTAGCTTTTCTTTTTAAATCATTTTGTGACATTCTCACTGAACAGACTTGCAATTATTTGCCCTAGACTTCTGCTTTTAGACGTATTTAATTATGAAGTTATTACCTTATCTGATAATAATCCAATGCAGAGGCAATAATGTAATATAATACATTATTTTATGTATATTAAATATTTATATATGTATTTTTATATAGTCTTAAAGTTACAACCGGCCCTTTGAGTGCAACCAAAATGCTGATGTGGCCCGTGATGATATTGAGTTTGACACTCCTGCTCTAACCCGATCCCCACAAACACACGCACACACACGCACACGCACGCACGCACGCACGCACGCACGCACGCACGCACGCACACACACACACACACACACACACACACACACACACACACACACACACACACACAGAGAGAGAGAGAGGTAATGTCAGGATTATATGAAAGCGTGAGCCGTAATGAGATGATAATGGCCTCTCCCATGCTGACGAGTTGACAGAAGGATGAACAGGCTTCTGGGATGTTGCTGTCAATAACTTGGTGAAGCAGATAAAATGACATTACAGTCAATTAGCTCTTGAGTTTGCATGGATGCATCCTGTAGCACCGCATTTGGTAACACGGCACTTTGAACTCTCGCAGATCATGATGACACTTGCTGTTTTGCTGTCATGGCACAGCTAAACACGTTTTACATTCTGTAAACAAATGACGCTAGTGTATAGCAAATAAATGAGTTATGATGATGGGTAAAATAGAAGCTACGGGGTTTGAAGTTATGCTATTATGGAACATTCAAAACATCCTATAAATAGTATGATTTATTTTTATTTTACTGAGCTTCCCCTTTGCTTGTCACACAGACTGTACTTGTTCCAATATATATGAATGCTTGGAGAAGAAAGAAAAAGGATTGCAGGAGTAAGAAAAGAAAAAAGAAAAAGCCATATCTTTTTTTGACCCCAAGTGAAGAGTCTGTTTCATCTTCGTAAACTCACCTCCACTCCTCTTCACTCCCCTTTCCCTTTCAGTGCGCCTCTCGCTCCCTCCATGCGCACAAATCACCATCTGGGAAAGCCTGATAAGCTCAGAGGCAGACACCAGCATTTGGGCGTTGAGTTGAAGAGCTGCCTTGAGACAGCTGCTAGGTTAACCCGACCAACGCACAACCCTCCGAGTGCGTAGGTGAGACGGAGGTTCATCCTCTGCCTCTTTGTTTCTCTCTCTCTTGTTTATGGGCCTTTTTTCTGTTGATTCCTTTCCCCCTCCTTAATATTTCCTCCATTTCCACACTGGGAAACGACGGCACCCTATTTAAGGGAAAGTGAAGAGAATTAGGTTGGACTTATTTTTTTTAAAGGGACTTAGTGTGTGTCATCCTGCAGGTGTGAGAGATTATCCCCCTGCCAACAGTTTACGTCCTCCCAATCTGAGGAATGTTCTCGACTGAAGGCCATAATTAACAAAGCTCATGTGTATTCATTTGATCCTTACACTGAGAGTTAATTAACACCGCAGCTCAGTTGTCACAAGTTGGAGAACATGTGTCCAAACTATTAGTCACAACACTTTTTGTTAAAATCCTGCATGGAGTGGTGTTCAGTTTGCCGAAGGTCTCTGAAAAAGCTGTGTGTCTGACACGCATAAATACACATGCAAATGATACTTTGCAAGACCCCAGTGAGTCACCAGCGCTTGTGCACATTTAATGGGGTTGCAATTTCCTTCATAAGGGACTGGATTATGCTCTCGCTTATAGTTTGGCTGGAATGTCTCTGTGGTGCTGTCCATGGTCCTGACTAGCAAATGCTGTCATTAAAACCCCATTAACTCACATTCACTCAGTCCCTTACTCTCCACTCCTTTTGGTTCCCAGTCTCTTACATACACAAACTCCACATTCCAACTAATTATTGAAATTCTATTTGCATCTAAATGTAATATGAAGGCTACCATCTGAATGTGGCAGCTGGGGGAACATTCAGGGAGGACCCTTGGGGCCGAGTGTGTCCACGTTTTACCTTAAATTACTCTCGCTGTGTTCTGCTCCTCTCATTCCGTGCTGCACCTTGACCTCGTGCGGGCTGCACTCACACTACACCACATGATGAGAACTCCAAGTAACAAAGACGATTCTCTTTCAAACTCCATCATAACTTAAGAAAAAAACATTAAAGGAATGATTAAAACAATACGTTTAAATTAATATTGAACTATTGCGAGACTGTTATTTCTAAAATCATTGTATACATCCTTGCTCAATTCAGTAGAGTACACTACTTAGTACTCTTACTTGGTGTGGTATTTGTGGTCAAAATGGTGGCTAAATCTGATATAGATATTGTTGTAATGGGCATTACCGAGTCAGTTTCTCATAGACTATTTTCCACTTGTGCTACTCTATTTGTAAGCTTTTAAGCCTTATAACATAGTTTGTGGCCGCTGTTCTGCAAAATCTGGAACTCTAGTTTTTATCATCAGTATTAGCTGCATCCTGATTAATCTGCAGATTATTTTCTTAATTAATCAATTGCCATAAAAAAGTGACAACATTTAATAAACACTATACAATGATATACAACAGAAGAGCAGCAAATCCTCAACACTGAAGCAATGTTCTGTGTTTTGGCTTGGTAGAAGTCACAGGAAGTATTAAAGGGTTGCCTTTAGAGCAGGGGTGTCAAACTCAAGGCCCGGGGGCCAATTCCGGCACGCAACTTCATTTTCTGTGGCCCCATAAGAGCTTGCAAAAAATATGATATGCTTATTATATGGTTACATGCTACTTTACAGAAGCACGTTGCCCATAAACTACATGTCCCACAATGCATCTCAAATTTGACTATTTTCTCAGAATTTTATTTTTTTTTATGTTGCTTTTTTTCCAAAATATCACTTTTTGCCCCAAAAGTTTATTTATTTTTTCTTCAAAATTCAGCTTTTCATTTTAAATCATTTTGTGACATTCTCACTGAACATACTTGCAATTATTTGCCCTAGACTTCTGCTTTTAGACGTAGTTAATTATGAAGTTATTACCCTATCTGATAATAATCCAATGCAGAGGCAATAATATAATATAATACATTATTTTATATATATTAAATATTTATATATGTATTTTTATATAGTCTTAAAGTTACAACCGGCCCTTTGAGTGCAACCATAATGCTGATGTGGCCCGTGATGAGATTGAGTTGGACCCCCCTGCTTTAGAGCATCTTTTGGGTTTGTTCTGCAGAATGGACAAAAAAAGGCATTTGAAGACATCTATGTTTTGGCACGCTTAACACTTAACAGGCAGCCAGGCAACTTCTCTTCAAATGTGTACGGTTCTATCAACATTTCGGCACAGTGTATTCAATCTGTCTATGTCAGCTCAGTGAAGGAAAGGCAGTGTGCATTCTCATGAGGGATTTGTAACTACATTGCCAACCCGCCTGTATGGAGACAGACAACCAGCCGAGGATCAAACAGCATGACACTTACAGTATATCCAGTTTATTTTTCAACCTTCAGCCTAAAGGTTAAATACCAACACTGAATCAATTTTGTATCTGATGTAATCCTTGTAGAACCTTTCAAAAATGACCTAAAGGGTGCGTGTTCAAAATCCATGTTTTGCGAATCCTATATAAAATCAATTGTATGGGTATTCTTTTACAATATCTCTGACATGGGCACAGCCTCTACTTAGCATACCAAAAACGACTCATTATGTACTAATATTTCTGACTGGTCAACTGGATCCTTGCTTTCTTTGGTCAATATGTAATAGAATTATGGTTTTGGGAGTGTTTTGCATGAAAAAATTATTATAGTTAAAAATGTATATTCACATTTTTTAGCCTTTTTCCTGGAGTCCTTACAAGAGGACACATGTTTCTCAGTACGGTCAACATGTTACTTCGCTGCCCCCTGACCTTAATGGCAACTCCTATTTGAAGCCACACTTTTTACATGATTGCTGCTACATCATGTGTTCATCAATATATTTATGTGCAGCAGCATTACCTCTCATTCAAAGTATTTACTAAATATTCATATCAATTGATTCATAAATCACTGATGCAGGCTGTGACCTTAATTTAGAAGAATAGATATATATCTTGAGGCATCCTAATGTCTGTCCTCACAGATGCGTCTTGCTACTCTGACCTTTCATGGATCTCTTTAAAACGCATGCCTTCGTGATGCTCGAAGCATCAAAACATGTCACCGCATTCCCTCTGAGGGCGATTGAGCCTTTGAATATTGTTTTCATTTTCTCTTTATTGACACAGTGAACCGCCATAGCAGCTTTTCGTCCCTCGGTAGCAATACACACATCAGAAGCCATTTGGTCGTAACATTCAAAACCACCTTCCTTTGCTTCAATTCAAGCACTGCTCTTTTTATTTCCTGTGCACGTGTCTCGCTGTCTTGGCATGTCTCTTGAACCATAGAAAAACTGATCAAATATGTAGTCGAATCTGCATGAACTTTTTCACAGGAATCCAATGCAATGTGAATCCTTCCTTTTTGCTAGCATCCCTAAATGGACTTCTCCACAAGGTGTCCCACAGGAAATATAAAGAGATTTAGACAACACTTCCTGGACACTCACTTATTCATGTGGGGGACGTGGGAGGAAGGAGGGAAGGAAACACGACGGCTCAGTAAGCCAAAGGCTATACGCTCTAATGCAATGCAGGATGAGGGTGCTGAAAGGCTTGCAGGACAGATATCAGATAAGGTCAAAGGGAAAAAGGGATTTGCCATCCATTTCCCGGGGATTTGATAAGTAGACCATTGGCAACATGTCCCCTGTAACACTGACACCTCAGGCTTAGTATGAGGATATCAAAGGTCCGATGGGCGGCGGAGATGAGTTGGATCGACTCTGCAGCGGGGGATAACGCGGGGGATAACGCGGCACACCGATGACTCCGCTGATGGGTTATTTAGAAGATTTGTTCTGAATTCAGTTAAACGTTTTTTTTTTAAAGAAATGCAATTTGAGATAATTAAAAGTCATTTCTCATACATTACAGGGGTCATTTGAGGACCATGGCAAAGATGATGCAGAATATCTAATATGACGGAGCAAATAAAGAAGCAAAAAAAGTGTGTATATTAAATACAAATTCAGAATACTATGATCATTTGGACCTCTTCCATCAACATAACAGCCACTCCGGCAGCTGTTTCTGAAGTCCTATAACCTCTGGTGATAATTATAACCCCTATACCATAGAGAGGGGATTTATTCAAATTAGTCATGTCATTATCCCCAAGATCACTCCGCTGAGTATTACTTACTGATGTCTAGTCAGTGACAAAATGTCCTAGTCTGCAGTGCCTGACCGAGTCACTGCAGACCCTGGGGAAAGTAAAGCTGAATGTAATATGCAAGCAGGAGTGAGATGCATCAAAATATTGTCAGGCATTGCCAAATTTTCTCGCATCTTACGGGAAAAAAATTGCCACACAAGGGCAAATGAATGAAAAATACACTGCTGTGTAATTTCTATTTTCCTCACTATTCAGCACATGACAAAGAGGGTTGTTGGAGTAACCCTGTATCCCATTGAAGCTGCGTTTAATGGCAGACACGTTACTGTAAGCACTACTGCAGCGTCCTTGTGCCTCTGACTGGCACAGAGTGCGGCACGAGATAAGTGGGGTTACAGTGTGAGTATAGAATAATGAACATAGACAAAAGGAAGATGGATCGCATTAATCTGAGCGGCAGAGCCCCCTCCCCAGCTCTCGTTTTTACTGTGAATACTGCAGTTGTGTAGCTGACACCGGAGCCTTCCCATTTGATGAGCAATTAGCATACCCTCGCCTGGGTTTGTATCGTGATGATCCATTCATTTCCGCGGTGTAATTATGTGTATAAGGCTGCTCATTTGGAAAACATTGAACTCATCAATCTTTTTTGCGCCCGTTTTCTAATTCGGCCCATTGAGAGAACCCTGGGGGACTCCAAAACCGCACTTAATTGTCCTCATTCCAGACAGCTTCTAATTACACCCAGTGCTTTAGATCTTGATAGAAAAAGTTCAAGATCCTCCTTGCCTTCTTTTTTCTTTTTCTTCCGTAACTGAACTGTTCTCAATGTGTAGGGAGAGAGTAACAGGGAGAGGGAGAAATTCCCTCGTCACCTCGCCCTCTGGCAGCTGTGCCCGGGATAAACAAACACGCGTCGCTGCACATCAGTCAGCAGGGTGGGAGCTGGAGCTTGATTAAAAAGCTCCCTCCGCTGTATCTCCATGGCCTTGCTCCTGTGAGCGCCCAGATAAATAAATTAATGAAAAGCTGCTTGTTGAACTAATGGAGGGACCGAGCGGTGGTCTTTACAGCGGCTGTAGCCTACTGTATTGTGTTGAGTTTAAGTGATTGAGTGGCGCATATTGAGCCACACTGTAAATCAGTGGAGTCCTGATTAGCACTTAAAGAGATGATTACCAGCAGGAGCACATTTGATTTCCCCCTTACCTATCCTTTACAGCTCTCTTGTTCGGCTTCAGCTAGAGAGAACCTGACCTGACACAGATGCTGGAGTTAATTGCAGTTGCTCATTAAGTGTAAATCTGAAGGTATGGGATCTTTTTTTTGCGTGGAGGGCATGTAAGAAGAGCAGTGAAACATGCTCAAGCTGACCCGAGTTTATAAAGCACCCAAGGACAAGGATTATTTCTCTGTTGAAGGGCACGAAAAAAGCAGCAAGGAGCTTTAAAAGGCAAGATGTTCAGCAGGGTAGCCTTGGTTGTCTGAGAACATATTGGTCTGGATGTCACGATAAGAGAAATGTGGTAGACCATACCAATACAAGTGAAATTCCACCATTATCGATACCATGATAACATGCAAGTCTTTTATAACCTTTTCACACTGAGTTTTGATAGGAACTTAAACAGGTCATAACTTAGTTTTTTTAACATATTTTTTGTGTTTCTTTAAAAACAACCTCTTCAAAAAACTGTATTCAAGTTTTTCTTCCAAAACAAAGTATTTCATAACTACATCATGGTAACGTTATAATTGACCTATACTCGTCTTTACTGATGGAGCCTGAATGCACCACGATGCTACTATAGAACCTCGTTGTCATTGGCTGATGATGGTTAAAAAACAACGCTCACAATATAGCATCCTCAGGAACAAAATGGGCGTCACTGCTCGTGTAGAAACTGAGTCTATTCTGTCCCAAACACAATTTCAATGTTCCCTGGGATCACGGGACAGCATTAATCTCGAGCCCAATAAAGCATGCTGGTTTGCACACTTGCATACTAAATGAGAGGATTAAAAGATAGACAGTTTTTTTGTTTTATAAATAGTATTATATACTATAATACATTGGCAGCATTGGTTTTGAAATGCACCTGTAGTGTTTGCAACAGTGGCTGTTTCTTGATGAGGCTGCCAATGCTCTATCTATGGTAATGACAAATGGATGAAGATGCTTTGAGGAGGTTTCTAGATTGTCTGTTAGAAATGAATGTATTCATAATATTGTCTTTATCTAGTTTGATTTGGAAGATTGACCACACACGTTTAAACATGTATCAAGATACACATTTATGCTTTCCTGCATATGTATTATGTTTTAACAATATTTCACATCGTCACATAATACTAGTAGCACAATTTCACAGAATTTCCAGTAGGAAAAGCAATGGTGTGAATAATGAAATGTATTTTGTGTGATCTGATCTCTCACTTTCGCCACTGTTAGGTTATTGGTAACACTTCTGCTTTTGTTACTATGACATGTCAAATATCTGCTGTTACCAGGGTCAGTGATCAGGTAAATCATACCTTTTAGAAATACAAAACCTACAAATATGAACAAAATAAGTAAAAAGATTTTTCTATGGGTTTCATTTGCTGTTGCTACTGTAATGTTTACACAAGCTCACTGCTTCTGACACTGAGCTAAAGAGCTGAATAGCTTAGAGTCGCTGCTATGGCAACAGTGAAGAGCTCTGATAGGCAGCAGAGGCTGATGAGCCCGGGATTTTAAAGTGGAAATGGACTGAATCAAGAATCATATATCCTCTGTCTAATTTGACTCTAACTGGATTAGTGTTTCCGTTTGTAATATGTATTGTACATATAGAATGTGTGTAAGTGAAATGTTATAAACATGTTTAGTCCGGCCTGCTTATTGCTACACAAAGTCAGAATTTGGACATTCAGAAATATATGTGAGATATGTTCGGGGGATACAAAAACACATTCCCACCTACACACATTGTCTTGCTCTGTAGAGAGACACTCACGGACATGTAAAACACGCACAATCCCCTGCTGCCTGCTGAACATCAAGGTCAACCCGGATCTGCGTGTACCTGAGCCAGATCACACAGCTGGACCACTGTGAAACTAATGACCTTGCACACACACTGCGGGTGCAAACACACACATGCTTACACTCAGAAGTGTGTGTAACCTCGAACAACATTACACAAATGCACACCAAATGCATTATTCAGAAAGCCTACGTACACGTTAACATCTCTTCAATTCAACACTTAAATTGAATGGCATATTTGACTTGTTGGCTCGGATTTAACAGCCAGAGGCATACCATTATGTAAACAAAGCTCCTGCCATCTTTAAAACTTCACATATTCAAATAGGGGTCACATTTGTAGGACAAATGCACTTCTGCCTCTGCTTTATAATTTATGCAATGAGTCAACGAGAGTATACACCGACTGTGGGAACGTAAACACTTGAACTGGCTTTAAAGTAGCCAGTGGTAGAACAAAAGTGTGAAATGTGGTGTGACAGCCTAAAGCCTCAGCTGAACCGAGTGTGAACTTTAGAGTAACAACATTACAGTATATGGTCTATCGCCTCCATAATAATCCTCTAGCAGTGGTTCTGTTTTGAACTGGTCATTGTTTGTTTATGCTGCAGACACTGCGGCAGCATTTCTGACGCCAGCCCCTTTGTTCAGGAATTTAGCAATGTCCAGAACACATGGGAGAAATTCCTGTCGAACATTATCTGTTTACTTTTGAGCTTGAAAACAATTCACGGAAAGGCTGAAGAAGGACACCATCAAGGCTTTTACACTTATACTTTATTGAAATGTAGTTTGTTTCAAACTAAATAAGTCATAACGTAAACAAAAAATCATTTTATGCAAGCCTACGTCGTAACTCTTAACACAAAGAAGCTTAGCCTTTACGTCTTCTTATATAACATTTTAAAATAATAAAAACATTTGTAAACAAACCAAAATACATACAGGCCTGGCTCTTCACATTTTTATTAAGGCGTGCTACTCCAACTTGAAAGGAATAATCCTCTCTCTGCCGGTACACTGGAGATGGGATCACACATGCTACCGAATAGATTTAGTACACACATATGAGGACAGACCATTAAGATATTCAGTTCTCCTTAAACACTAACCGCTGTCCTTACAGTGATTGCATCTTGTTGCAGACTTCTGAAATCGATAAGGGGCTGGTATTTACCCTTTTTTAATTACACTACAAATTGTGCTTGAATTCTTTTCAGCGGACATGATAACAGCAGCGATTGAAATTTGCTGTTTAAAGGTCCCCTATTATACTGTTTTACCTCAATATATAGGCCACTCCCCACGCCCCTCTGAGAGATATTTGGTTAAAAAGAACACAATGGTGCTCTAGGAGGAGATTCAGGTGATAAGGTGGTGTGGGGGGGGGGGGGGTTACCTTGGTTGGTTATTGGCTAATGGTTACACAAGCCAAAACATTTTTATGACATCATAAAGTGGACAAAATCTGATCAGCTCATTTTCAGACAGGTTGTTATATAAATGGATCAGGACAAAAAGTTAGCCAATCTTTTTTCCTGCAACTTTCAGAATCTCTTAACACAGAGGGGACACATGTTTGTGTGTAAAAGACATGAAAAAGTGCATTTTGCATAATAGGTGACCTTTAAAGTCTGGTTTATATACCTGTTAACCGAGTCACTGCACGTTGGAAACTGCCAGCTGTGTGCTGAGCCAAAAAAGGTGACCAACACTAACCAAAGTTAGACATGGAAGTAGTTTTCCGAAAGTGACCTGCTGCGGAGCGTCCTGCACAGAGGGATTTGTGTCCAGCCCAGGAAAGTCTCCACAGAGCAGACTAAGCAGTGGGGTGTGCCCGGGGGACAAGCCGCTTCATCATCGTATCGATTTGTACCAGTGCTTAACTGACTGGATCGCAGCATGGACTTTCATGATTGATTATTGATATCAGAGAGTGTCATCAACCCGCAGCGTTAATGAAACCGCATCTTTCGGTCGTGACTCTCCACACAATTCCCATTTGAATTGGAAACAAGGAGAGAGCAAGAGCTGTCTGCAGGGTAGAGTGAGCTTGTGAGCGTGTGTGTGTGTGTGTGTGTGTGTGTGTGTGTGTGTGTGTGTGTGTGTGTGTGTGTGTGTGTGTGTGTGTGTGTGTGTGTGTGTTTGCGTGTGTGTGTTTGCGTGTGTGTGTGTGTGTGTGTGTGTGTGTGTGTGTGTGTGTGTGTGTGTGTGTGTGTGTGTGTGTGTTTGCGTGTGTGTGTGTGTGCGCTTGTTTGTGTGTTAGGCAGGAGCAGAGAGAAGCACCTGAATCATAATCACATTTGTTGTTGCAATCGAATGCACACGAGCTGATTTCAAAGAATATTTTAACGGTTAAACAACTGGCTGCAAAGAATAACTTTT